>NC_136418.1:40656573-40766573 GCF_052625555.1 Lactuca saligna
GACTATGCATGTGAGTTCAATGATTTCCCACTTGTTTGCATAAGGCAAAGCACCTTGATTAGTGAAAGTCATTGATCAGTAAGGGTGATCTGCTGAACAACTTGGAAGACATGGTAAGCCCTTGGTCTGCCAAGTGGCAAGAAATTAAGATTGAGTAAGTTCAGTCCATATGAGGTAGATTTTTTCATTAACCTTGTGTTTTGATTTTGGTTATGACAAATTCACATGGATAGGAGACATACAACATAAAATCTAAGTCTCATAAGGTTTCTCTCCAATTCATGAAAATAACTGTGAGGAAATGCTTTCACTAAGAAGATTTTAGAGAGTTAGCAATTGTGATATTTGCATTCTCAAATTCAATTATGACAATGAAATACCTCTTCATTGTTCGAATTGTGAGAAATGACATAAGGTCTAAACATTTTAGACTTATTGTTGTAAGTTCTAAATTTGTTTAGACACACATATGAGCTTTCTAATAAAAAGGTGTGTGACATGAAGGCTTATCGAAGCATCTCATGTCACAAATTTTAACTTTGATAATGAAGTCAATAAGTATTGATTTCTAGAAGTCCATCTGATTTTGGATACATGTCAAAGCTAGTGGGAGCATAATAGGGTTGTATGTGCACCATAGGAGTGTTATAGTGCTCAAAACCCTACAGTGGTCTCAGAGCCTAGGATTGTTTTCTGTTATATTTGATGCTTACTAGTTTTTCAAAGCTGAAAAACTCAACATTTTGGCCTCTTACTGGTGAACTCGTCGAGTCCATGAACAGACTCGACGAGTCCACTCAGTAACAGAACAACTCGGCGAGTCAGTTCATACGATCGACGAGTTGAAGGATCTGTTTGCAGAATTTCGAGTTTCTTGGCCTGGTTTGGATCGGGAACACTACAACAAACTGTTTTGGATCATTGGAAATGTTTTTTATGATATGTTAGTGCTTATACTCATCCAACCACAAGATAATTGTCAAAGTTTAAGAAAATTGTTGTTTTATATGAGAAACAAAATTGCTTGCGAATTATTGACTTAGAATTATCTTGTTTATGAGTTTAGTTAGATCATCCATGAATTATGTGATAATTTTAGTTGTAAGAAAATGATCTAAATGTGTTTTAATGACCTCCATAACTTGTCCTCAAGTTATGGAAAATGAAAAGTCTTTTTCTTAAATGTTTTAATGAACTTCATAACTTGTCCTCAAGTTATGGAAAATCATGAGTCTTTTCATAAAAACCAAAATTAAACTCATAAGTTATAGAAAAAGAAGAGTTTTGACAAGTTTCAAAACTTGCCCTCAAGTTTTGGATTTGGTGTTTGTGAACCATTAGAGGCATCATACTTGGGGTGCTCAAGCTTTCAAAGGTCAAGAACTCCACCCTACTCAAGAGGTAAGCATCCAAACTAAGTTTATATTGTATAGCTTTAATTGTATGCTAGCTAGGGGGAACGCTTTGGAAAAATTGAGAATACATGTATATTTAGAGAAAACATAGATCCAAAGCATTTACGGTTGCATGTCCACCATAGGAGTGTCATAGTGCTCAAACCCCTACAAGATTATCATCACAATCCTTGGCCTGAGTTTCCTTCTTACATCCTTGTGTATACCAACTTGCACTTATCATGATGCTTCGAAGAAACACTTGACAATCCTCGTGAAACACCTTTGTAATCTTCCAAAAAATACTACCTTGATAAAACATTCATCTTCTCCTCTCATGTATAATTCTTATAAGGCTGAAATCCCACTGGATTATGCTGTAAACAATCCTTAATTCCCCATGGAGTGTCAAAAATAGACTCTCATGTAGCCCATATCTTATGATCTTAAAGCATTCGCTGAACAGCTCCTCCACTAAAAGTTGCAATCATCTTAAATAACTGAATCAATGGAACCAAAATCTCCTTAACACATATTTTACTACGATATACGTTACTTCCTATGCTAAATCTTCTTCCTCTGGAGGTCATCTTCTTCTTTTCCTTCCTCTGTGGATTACCTGAAAAATACCAGAAATCCAGCATACATTGCTACAGTTGCCACCTAATCTACTCAATCATGCAAAATTCGATTTTCCTCTCGAAATCATACCAAAAATATATAGCACTCCCCCGCTTCGAATTGACTAACCATTTACGTCGTCCTCGATCAATCAAAGCCTTAATTTTGGCTTAACCAAACAATAGCAACATACAATCTAAATGACTATGAATATTATCGATCAAATAGTCCTTCAAATAAATAATTCATACAAAGACCATTATCAAAAAAGAACATGTAATGGGGCTAAGTCAAATATTATAAGCCTATGCAATTCTAATCATGCATAGCACTCAGAAGCTTAAAGAAGCTCCTAATTATCCTACCAACTACTACCAAGCTCCTAGACTAACATCAACATCCTTACTAACAGAAAGAGACCTAAACGAACAACTTGCTATGATTCTAACAAAATTAAAACAGGATCAAATTGAATAAACTATACAATTTCACATGCACAACAAAGAAAAAAAATAGAACATCATAAATGTAAGTGAATATATACAAGCGATATTGACAAGTGTTGCTCTCACCTCATCTGTAATAAACTAATAAGCTTTATCTCTAGCTCTTGGGACCTCCGCCTTTCCTTGAGTTTCATCGGGTAATTTTCAAGTTATATACATTGCATCCCATACCATCCCTCCCTCTCGTCTAGGACCCTTGACATAACCCAACTAATTGTAGAGAAAACAAACCCGCATATCACCTTACTTCTCATCATGGTTGTAATGACCCTCGTGTCTATATTTGAAACACTTTGATGTAAACATATGACAAGCACCCTCGTGCTCCCTCCCACAATGGACTGTAGCCACCATCTCAATGGAGTTTGATGCCTATAAAGACTCATGAACTTATGGGTCTCCATCCTTAGTATGTCACAGTGATGAGTCATCTCCATCCTCTCTATCACAAAATACTTAGAGCAGAACAATGCACTCTCAATAAACTTTTCAGTGATCTCCACCACAAACTTCATAGTCTACTCGAGATCCAATTACTCACAAGCAACTTGCTCTACCTCTACTAGAGGAACATATTCCTCCGTAAACCACCTCATGAAATCCTCTCATGGTATTGCCTCAAGCTCGGTCGTAGAAATGGTCTGAATAATCATCAATTTAATGATAACAATATTAAGATAGATTGCGTATACTTTTCAGTGATCTCCGTAAACTAAATTGTAATCTCAATTTACGTAATATATATATATATATATATATATATATATATATATATATATATATATATATATATATATATATATATATATTATTCACTTAATGATAACAGTATTAAGATAGATTCCAAAAAGCACATAGGAGCATGCTCATTTGCACTCTAAAGTTTTGGAGTTGCTCAAAGTCCAAGAACATAAGGTCAAAATGATTTGACTATATGCTAATTGCATCTTGCTAGCCACCAAATGAATCAAACAAGAATAGTTCACATATAAATTCTATTTCATGTAATAATCTAATCAATATGGTGTTATATACAACATAACCTCATTGATTCTCACCCATGATCCTCTGACATAAATATGTATTCTAAATAGCTTGTCGGATTAACTTATCTTGGTTTTTCTTAAAGTCGTATTTGAAGTAGTATGACAAGTATTTTTCAAAAATTATTCTGAATACAATAATTCGACCAATGTGGTGTTAAAAATATGTCGTGTTGTGTCAGGTGAAATATTAAACAAGTAGAGAGAGATTTACCCTAACCTTATACATATATTGTTTACGTCAAGTCATGTCAACCCGTTTATTTTGTATCGATTTCATGTTACGTTTAAAGTTTAAGATTTAGACCTTCTAAATATATGGCGGGTTGAAACATTAAACGGTTGAAAGCATAGGAGTTTAGGAGATGGAAGTGGTCACAATATGTTTAGAGGACAAAGTAGAAGGACTAATAATTGATGAGTCATAGGAGTGAGGTCACGAGGAGCATAAGGAGTTGTCGATGGAGTATGAGAGAAGAAGTAAAGTGTTTTCATTTTATATATGGTTTTGATTTTTGGATGCCTAATTACCTAGAGAACTAAAAAAACTGCATATGAAGAAACGTGTCATTTTCAAGTTGAAATGTTTGACCGTAACTTTATTCATTTGATTGTGTCGTGTCATGTCAATCCTTTAGTTAAACATGTTGAATTCTATTACCCAATCATGTTTATTTTGTATCGGGTTAGTGATGTTAGAAATTTAGGGTAATAAAGGCACTTGGATATTCTAACAATTGTGATTTCACTATCAAATCAAAGTATTTGAAGGGTACTCCCTAATCTTTGATTGGATAAGACTCAGAAAACATTCAGAACAGAGAATGGGATATATGAATTTCGTGAGTACTAGAAAACTGACAAAAAATTGGTTAAAAACCTCATTTGCCTGAAAACTATCAAAACTATCATAAAATAGTTTTTCCAACAGTCAAAACTATTATAAATCCAGGTTTTATATAAGGATTAATGCAAATTCAAAAACAGGTCAAATATTCAAAATATGGATTTCTGATGCATTTTTAATACAGCTCGACCCCAGCCAGGGGCTGCCGCCCCTTGGACCCCGCTCCCAGGGGTACTGCCCCCGGATCCCCCTTTGTTCAGGGATTTCGCCCCTAAATGACAGTCTATTTTTAATATTGAATAAACTTAAACAAGTATGTACTTCGCACCTTCCTTACTAGTTTAATATAGACCTGGCAATTTCAGATACGAAGATACGAATGTAAGACACGACACGACACGAATGCTTATTAAAAATTGAGATAAAGCTTATATCTCATCGTGTAATCGTATCGTGTCAAATTCGTGGCTGACAGGTTTTCATGACACGAATTGTCAGGTCTAGTTTAATATTTATTAAGATTGATTTTTGGTCAACAAGTCAACTCATTGCACTTAAATACAATTAGTGAAACAAATCACCAACAATTTAGACATATTAGTTTTGCTACCCTAGCTACATATGCCGCATAGAAATCAAAATTTTGCAACTAATAAATTTCAAATTATGGGGTAATTCGAAGCTGCAAAACTATTTCTGAGCTTTCCTTAAATGTATATCAAAATCAAGTGTAGTTTTCAATTAATCGATTTCTAAACAACCCTCTATCAGAGAAACAGTTTCGCAACCCATGATCCTATGAAGAAATTAATAGCCATTTTGATTTGTCTAAAATTGGTCAAAGTCTTGAATAACATTTGAAAATATAATATTTTTGTGCTTAACCTATTATGTTTTCATGAACGTACGATTAGCATGGAAAGTGTCCATCCCTTTTAACTCTTTTACGTCTTATCCATGGATCATAATATCACAGAGGCCCCACATCACTTCCAACTCTCAACCCACACACTTTTAACTCTTTTACGTCTTATCCGTGAATTGAACTCTCTTAACCCACACACTTTGATATAAGTATATAAGCACAAGGTACAACTAGTCAACGAGGAAGCTTTGAAGGGTTGTCGAGTTAAAGAAGTCACATAAGGTCAAAATGATTATTTTAGTTTAATATTCATTTTTTCTAACTTTAGTAAGATGAAATCGGAGAACTTATATTAATTTGAGATAAAGATGACGTTTTAAGAGTTTTATTTAGATTTGAATATTTGATTATCAATCAAGGACTTTTATTGTATACGTCAAATAAAACCTATTATCTAAAAAAAGTAATAAAATATATTATTCAATTGTGGCTTTCGGTTTGTAGTCAACTAATTAATCGTATTTTCAGCAAAAACGATCGCAATTAAGAAAAAATTAGATAAGTTGATTACATAACAATATTGAATGTGGAAAGTTATTAATCAATGATGAATTTAGTCGCTACCAAAGGCATTTGAAAAGACCGACATACTTAGTGGTCTGCTAAGATGGAGTTGGTGAAATTAGATATAAATATAATGATTTATTTTATTGAAAAGAAAAAAACCTTTGAAGAATTGTGTCCTTTCATTGCAATTTCATTTCATATCATATCGAAAAGGTGTTTTTTTTATTGAGCTGTTCATTAAGGTGATTGTATTTGAGAATTTAGTGGTGCCAAGATAATCTTATTGTAACTTTTTCGTAAGGTTAAATAAATCTTTAAGTAGACTAACAAGAATAGAATTTAAACACGACTAAGACCTGAACTAGAACGATCGCACCATCATTTTTACTTATCTTATTTTGAATACATTGTTTCTTTTTATTAAAAAAAATATTTATCGTAATCAATTTTAAGATCATTTTTTCATCTATCTTTTTACTCATACAAATACAAAATACAAAATAATAATATATTAAATTCATTAATTTTCCATCTTTTTAATTTGACACTATCTAATAAATAAAAAAACGGATAAAAACTCTCAAAATATTTATTTTTATTTTACGTTCTTTGTTAGCTTAATAAAGTATTTTTAAATGTATTTATTTTGGGCTTTTATTTAGCATCTAGATACGTTAAACTTAGATAGTTTTCAGGTTTATAGTCTTATTTACATTTTTTTGTATTACGTAGCTTTCCTTCAATAATGAAATTATAGTGGTTTTCTTTTTAGATTGTTATTAGTTTTCATAGTATCAAATGTTATCCGATCCAAAATTAATTTCTTTTTTTGATTTTATACTTGTAAAACAATTTGTTACTGTTCGTTGAAACTATTTATCGCTAATGTTCATCGATGATACTATTCATCGCTACTGTTCATTACTCAGCATTATTCATCGACTCAGTACTGTTCATCAAAAAAAAATGTTGTTGGCACCATTTGTTTGTTTGGTCACAATTTATCGATGTTTGGTAATTTTTATTGTCTTTTTCCATTTGTTTGATTGTTGTTTGTTTGTTGTAGTTATTGTTAGTATTTATCCAAAAAAA
This sequence comes from Lactuca saligna, assembly GCF_052625555.1. Classification (NCBI taxonomy): domain Eukaryota; kingdom Viridiplantae; phylum Streptophyta; class Magnoliopsida; order Asterales; family Asteraceae; genus Lactuca; species Lactuca saligna. The sequence continues at coordinate 40,663,509 of NC_136418.1, forward strand.
TATATCATCCCCGAAAGTTTGTTTTGATGAATGTGCTTACTACACAAAAAAGAACCATTGGAAGTCTTGGTGCTCATTGTTACTGAACTGTAACACCATAAAAATTTGAACAATTTTTCACTTTTGGAAACCATAAAATATCATTTATAATCATAAATAAAAACATTGTGTCAACAATGTATCAGTACAAAACCCAAGATCAAAATACATAAACTCCGGTGTGCGTGTGTACGAATCATGTCGGCGCCTTCTTGCGATCATCACTGGTACTTGAAACACATAACACATAACATTGTAACCATAAATGCTTAGTGAATTCCCCAATATACCACTCCTACACATAATAGCCACTCGAGGCTGTAACTCTGTTGACCCTCAGGTCTATGTGTCTCAGTGGGGCCCTCCAGCCCCAACTCTCTATGGGCCCTCTGGCTCTAACTCTGTGGACCCGAAGGTCCTAACTCTGTAACTCTGAATCATGCATAACACATATCACAATAAATCATAACACATAAATAACATGCAATTACACTGGCATATAACTCTAAAATACTCTATCACATAACTCTATTACCACACTAGGTAAAGTATAGTGAGAAGACTTACCTCGAGTATCTCGGTCACTCTCTGACTCTATAAACGTTGGCCTAGCCTCCGCCTAATCATATGAAATAAATACTCTATTTAATATAATTCTCACGGGCTAGACTATGCTCTCTTATGACACTCTCAGAAGGGTAAAAGACCATTTTACCCCTCTCATAACTCAAAAGGCCCCACAATAGACCATACCCTAAAAGTCAACTCAAAAGTCAACTTTCTGGGTTACGCTGCGCTTACCAGATGTGTACGCTGAGCGTACCCGGCTGCATCTCAGGATCGGGGAACGTCACCCAGTACACGGCGCGTACTGGGATTATGCCCGACGTACCCTCCTGCTTCAGCCCCTTAGCTCTTGAGGTCTTAAACAGTTAAGACCCACGTCCAAATTTTAGATCTGACCACATCTAAGCCTCTTAATCCATAAAGTTGATGACTTTAAGCCTTTGCATGGCTGGATAAGTCACCAACTCTCACAATGTTCCATCCTTTAACTCTAGAAGACTTATTACACAAGCATGACCTTAAACTAACATCCAAGATGGCAACTTTATGGTTCTAAATCACTAATACCACTGAAAAGGGATAGATATCGGACCATGGAGCACTTTACACTCATAAAGTCTCCACCTTTGGGGTTTTTAGCCCTAGAAATGGCACATGCAACAACAACCAAAAGAAGAGGAAAGTTTTGAACTTTATACCTCCAAGTGTAGCCCTTTTCTCTGTAGATCTCAGATCCAAAATGGCACCTCAAGCTTTAGCTTCCAAGAACTCCTTTCCTTCTCCTTCACTAAGTCACCAAAGCACAAAAAGCTCCAATCAACACTCTCATACACTAAGGACGATGGGGGCTCTCTTTTAGGGTTTCACTCACTGATATGGAGGCTGAGAAATGAGCCTTAGTACCCTTTAAATAGTGCGCAAGATGGATTAGGGTTTTTGCATCTGGGCCGAGTACACCCGGCGTAACTCTAGGTACGCCCAGCGTACCTTAGCGACACCGCGTTCAATTTAAGCGATATCTCTGCCCCGGCACTGGCCGACACGTAGGTCTATTCCGCGCTTTCCTAGGTGCGCATCTGTTACTCGAAATGCTGCCAAACTATCAGTATCCTTGGTTTCATACTCAGGACTATAATAAGTCAATTTATAATCTTTAACACCATTGGTTCAAATCCAATAATAGGTAAAACCGACCGAAAGCCCCGCTTTTGCCAGCATGACAGCAAGCACGGACTGGCAGCAAGGAGTTGGCACGAAAAGGAAATCCAATTTCGGTAAGACTTGGTCTGAATCGTAGTTCAGATTCAAGTCGGTTCAGTGAGGGCGACCGCGAAAGTCACCGAAGGGGTCAGTCTTTTCCTTCACCCCAGATTAAAAAAAAAGGCGGGGAAGGGCGTTGCAGATGTCCGGGACGGACAACAGACGGGTTCAGTTTGCGATTAGACTAAGAACCTTCTCCGTCTAAGAAAGCTGCTTGATTCTGGAATAACCTATCATATGCGTCCTCTGCTCATGAGTACGCGCAGCGTACCCCTCTGGTACGCCCAGCGTACTCACTTTCTAAAAAAAACTCCACTCAAGGACTAAACATGACTAATCCACAAAGAACAAGGATGAAAGAAATGTACCTGAATCTCGGGGTGTTACAATTTTCCCCCACTAGAACCAGACTTCGCCCCCGAAGTCTCATTCCTTGAACAACTCTGGATGCTGCCCTCGCATCTCCGACTCTGTCTCCCAAGTCATCTCAGACCCCTTCCGATGTTGCCACTGAACCAAAACCAAAGGTAGTTCCTTGTTCCTCAAAACCTTGATCTTTCGATCCCAGATTGCCACCGGTCTCTTAGCATAATTCAGGCTCGCATCCACCTAAATATCCTCCAATGGCACCACTACCGACTCATCTGCTATACATTTTCGTAACTATGACACGTGAAAGGTGTCATGAATCTGACCCAACTCTGCAAGTAGCTCCAAGCGATACACTACCCTGCCCACCCTTGCGATCATTATAAACGGCCCAATATACCGGGGTCCCAGCTTGCCCCTCTTCCTAAATCGGATCACTCCTTTCCAAGGAGATACCTTCAGGAGCACCAAATCACCGACCTGAAATTCGAGCTCAGATCATCGCCTATCAGCATAACTCTTCTGGCGACTTTGACCGGTCAACAACCTCTGCCTAACCTATTGGATCTGCTCTGACGTCTGAAGCACTATCTCCATACTACCCATCACACGCTGCCCCACTTCTCCCCAACAAATGGGGGTCCGACACCTCCTCCCATACAATAGCTCAAAGGGTGGCATACCAATGCTCGAATGATGGCCGTTGTTGTAGGAAAACTCCGCCAAGGGTAAGTACGTGTCCCAACTCCCGCCGAAGTCCAACACACATGCCCGGAGCATATCCTCGAGCGTCTGAATCATCCGCTCACTCTGTCCGTCATTCTAGGGGTGGTACGCGGTACTGAAATGCAGTCTAGTACCCAATTTCTCATGGAATTTCTTCCAGAATCTAGAGGTGAAACGCACATCTCGGTCTGAGACAATCGAGATTGGCACTCCATGCCGTGCTACCATTTCCCTCACATACATCTCTGCCAACCTCTCTACGGAAGAACTCTCGCTAATAGCGAGGAAATGAGCGCTCTTCGTCAACCGATCTACAATCACCCAAATTGCATCGACACCCCTCGCAGTCCTTGACAATTTGGTGATAAAGTCCATGGCAATCTGTTCCCACTTCCACTCGGGAATCTCTAACGGCTACAAATTGTCGTGCGGTCTCTGGTGCTCAGCCTTAACCCTGCGACAGGTTAGGCACCTCTCCACGAACCATGCAACGTCCCTCTTTATACAGGGCCACCAATACTCCCTTTTTAGATCCAAATACATCTTAGTGGCCCCAGGATGGATCGAGAACTTCGATCGATGAGCCTCTTCCATCAAAATGGTACGCGTTCCGCCCACATACGGCACCCAAATCCGACCCTGAAATGTCATAAGCCCCCGACAATCGGTAACGAACTCCGATACTTACCCGATAACCCGCTCTCTCTTTTGGTTTTCTGGTCTAACGGCCTTGGTCTGAGCTCCTCGAATAGTGTCCAACACTGGGGTCATCACTGTCAATCTCATACAAATGTCACGCATCGGAACACTCTCCGTCCTACGACTCAAGGCATCGACCACCACGATGGATTTCCCCGGGTGGTATAGGATCTCGCAATCATAATCCTTTACCACATCCATCCATCTCCTTTGCCGCATATTCAGGTTGGGCTGATCCATCAAGTACTTCAGGCTCTTGTGATTCGTGTATATGGTACACCGGACCCCATATAGATAGTGACGCCTGATCTTGAGGGCGAACACTACTGCCCCTAACTCTAAATCATGGGTAGGATACCTCCCCTCATGAGGCTTCAGCTGCCTCAATGCATACGCTATCACATGGCCTCTCTGCATAAGCACTGCTCCCAACCCTGATATCGACGCGTCACAATATACCACAAAATCCTCCATTCCCTCTGGAAGGGCTAATACCGGGGCTTCACATAATCTCTGGCGAAGTGTCTCGAAGGAGGCCTGTTGATCTGGACCCCAAACAAAAACTACACCCTTCCGGGTCAACTTAGTGAGTGGCACGGCGATCTTGGAGAAATTCCTGAAGAATCTCCGATAATAGTCTGCCAGTCCCAAAAAACTCCTGATCTCCGTGGGTGACCTTGGCACCTCCCAACTCATCACCGCCTCAATTTTGGCCAGGTCGACTAATATCCCTTTCTAGTTAACGAGATGACCTAGGAATTGGACCTCTCGTAACCAAAAATCACACTTGCAGAATTTAGCATAAAGCCTCTCCGATCTCAGAACTCCGAGGATCAACCTCAAATGCTCCTCATGCTGCTCTCTAGATCTCGAATACACCAAAATGTCGTCGATGAATACGATCACTGACCGATCCAACATCGGCCTGCACATTCTGTTCATGAGGTCCATGAACACTGCCGGGGAATTGGTGAGTCCGAAAGGCATCACCACAAACTCGTAATGCCCATAACGCGTCCTAAACGCTGTCTTCTGGATGTCCTCATCTCGCACCCTTACCTGATGATATCTAGTCCTCAAATCGATCATGGAGAACCAAGATGCTCCCTGCAACTGATCGAAGAAATCGTCGATCCTCGGCAACGGGTAACGGTTTTTGACCGTCAGCTTGTTCAACTCCCGGTAATCAATGCACATCCGGTGTGAACCATCCTTTTTCTTGACAAAAAGGATAGGCGCTCCCCACGGCGAGATGCTCGGCCGAATAAACCCTTCCCCAGCAACTCCTGAAGCTGCGAGGATAACTCCTACATCTCTGAAGTTGCAAGGCGATAGGGCACCTTGGCAATAGGCGCGGCCCCCGGAACCAAATCGATACTGAACTCCACTTGCCTCACGGGAGGCACGCCCGGTAACTCCTCTGGAAATACGTTTGGGAACTCACGCACAATCGGAACCTCATCAACTGACCTCGGTCTCTCTGAATCAACCCGCATATCCATCACATACGCTACAAAGCCCTTACAGCCTTTCTGTAAACACTGTCTTACTCTAGCGGCCGAACAAAATGCTGACCCAGAACGTGTACCCTCGTCGTATACCGTAAGAAATCCCCCACTAGGGTCTCGTATGGTCACCAGCTGATGCTCGCAGTCGATAATCGCTCCAAATCTGCTCAACCAGTCTATACCCACAATGATACAGACATCACCCATCGTAATAGGAACTAAATCAATCGGGAAGTCAATACCGAAAATCTCGAGTACGCACCCTCAGATCACCTCTGTGGCATATACCGCCCTCTCATCAGCTATGGAAACTCTCAGAGGTCGTCTCAACGCCTCATGACTAACACTGATGTGCTGACTAAAAGCCAGAGATACAAAAGACCGACTCGTTCCCGAGTCAAATAACACTAGAGCAGGTATAGAATTCACAAGGAAAGTACCTACGCATAACATAATATAAGCACAATATCACAAAATACAAAATAATACATGAAAGAGTACATACCAACCACGACATCGGGCGCTATGCGGACCTCCTCCGCAGTCAACTGGAAGGCTCTCCCGCATGCCTTCGGTGCCTCGACCTTCGCAGGCTGAACATTCGCAGCTCTCATCGCAGCAGGGGCTGATCCCGGAAATGCTCCATGCGCTGACCCCCGCAACTGTGGACACTCTGCCTTCTAGTGTCTAGTCTGGTTGCAATGAAAACAGACTGAAAAACCCTTGGGGCAATCCTTGGCCATGTGCCCCTCCTTGCCACACTTGTAGCAAGACCCTGCTCTGCATATCCCATCGTGGCTCTTGCCGTACTTGCCACAAGTGCGGCCCTTCTGGTTCCCAGATCTCGAATCAGTGGGTTTGGCCCGCTTGGCTGCCAGCTGAGACTGAGCCGGCCGGCGATCCTTTCCCTGAGACTCAGCCTCCTCACTGGCTTGGGTCTCCAACTCTATTTCCCTCTTCCGGGCATTTTCCTGAAGCTCAGCAAATGTCCGTTACGATGAGTTCGCCAGGAACTCTCGTATATCCCTCCTCAACACGCTCAAATACCGGCTCATACGTGCCTGCTCGGAGGACATGTGCTCTGGGCAGAACATCGCTCTCTCATGGAACTTCCGAGTAATCGTTGTAACCGACTCAGTACCCTGCTTGAGGGTTAGAAACTCCTGTGCCAATCGATCCCTCTCCACCACGGGAACGTACTTATCTTGGAACATAGTAGTGAACCTCTCCCAGGTCACTGCAGCAAGCTCAGCAGGCGTGTAGTGCGCTGTCACAAACTTCCACCAGTCCTTCACTCCCAAGCGAAGCTAGTTCAGTGCAAACCGAACCCTCAAATGCTCAGGGGATGAGCAGGTAAAGAAACACCCCTCCATGTATGATATCCATCTCATCGCTGCAATCGGGTCCTGGGTCCCATTGAACTCTGGTGGTTTCGTGTTGCTGAATTCCCGAAACAGCAACGCATCACCACCCTGCGGTCTCGTCGCAGCTATAGTTGCAGTGGCCGCAGCAACAGCAGCCTCAGAAAGAGCAGCATATCTATCATCAAATGTCTCAATCAAAGTGTTCTTGATAGACGAGAACATCTCTGGTATCTCCGCCCTGATGGCTGCATCCACCTCCTCCTGAATGATCCTATGGATCTCAGCCTCACTCAGGCTACTACTCTCTGGTGTGTGGCGTGTCCCAACCATGGTCTCCTTTTGAAATACAACATAAGAATATTAGAGACCCCTTCAAGTATAATCACACTCGATAACTCCACCCTACTTGTTCCTTAGTGCCTTAAGGATTCTTACTTGGACTGCGCTCCAACCCGGTATCTTCAGTAGTACGGGCCCAATACTACCATCCATACCGCATCGGCATTCATCCCAAGTCCTCCTCCTTGAGACCCAAATCCCAATTACTCTACTCTCTCTATCATGTGCTACTCACTAGCAAATCTCTCATAAGCACCTCGGTGCTATCTAAATCACTCTTAAGCATCTCTAACAGCAAAACCCCTAGACTAAGGCATCATATATCAGGCCACACTAGTCCTAATAAGAATACCTAGTCTACTCTAGCATGCATATCATAACTCATCATATAGCATAACATAACATATCTGATAATCACTTATTATGAGGGTATTTTGGGAAATCACCGTTCGGGCGCTGGCTGATCGTACACACGGCTCTGCTCTGTTTGTCTCAAGACTCTTTTTACTCTTTTTTTTCTAAATATTATTTTTATTATTGAATATTTCCTTAAATCTTCAGTTTGAGTTCAGATACGCCCGAAGATGTATCCGAATCCCTCAAACCAAGGCTCTGATACCAACTTGTAACACCGTAAAAATTTGAACAATTTTTCACTTTTGGAAACCATAAAATATCATTTTTAATCATAAATAAAAACATTGTGTCAACATTGTATCAGTACAAAACCCAAGATCAAAATACATAAACTCCGGTGTACGTGTGTATGAATCATGTCGGCGCCTACCCGCGATCATCACTGGTACCTGAAACACATAACACATAACATTGTAAGCATAAATGCTTAGTGAGTTCATCAATATACCACTCTAACACATAATAGCCACTCGAGGCTGTAACTCTATTGACCCTCAGGTCTACTTGTCTCAGTGGGGCCCTCCAGCCCTATGGGCCCTCTGGCCCTAACTCTGTGGTCCCGAAGGTCCTAACTCTGTAACTCTAAATCATGCATAGCACATATCACAATAAATCATAACACATAAATAGCATGCAATTACATTGGCATATAACTCTAAAATACTCTATCACATAACTCTATTACCACACTAGGTAAAGTATAGTGAGAAGACTCACCTCGGGTATCTCGGTAGATCTCTAACTCTGTAAACGCTGGCCTAGCCCCCGCCTAATCATATGAAATGAATACTCTATTCAATATAAGTCTCACGGGCAAGACTATGCTCTCTTATGACACTCTCAGAAGGGTAAAAGACCATTTTACCCCTCTCATAACTCAAAAGGCCCCACAATAGACGATACCCTAAAAGTCAACTCAAAAGTCAACTTTCCGGGTTATGCTGTGCGTACCAGATGTGTACGCTGAGTGTACCCGGCTGCATCTCAGGATCGGGGAACACCACCCAGTACACGGCGCGTACTGGGATTACGCCCGACGTACCCTCCTGCTTCAGCCCCTTAGCTCTTGAGGTCTTAAATAGTTAAGACCCACGTCCAAATTTTAGATCTGACCACATCTAAGCCTCTTAATCCATAAAGTTGATGACTTTAAGCCTTTGCATGGCTGGATAAGTCACCAACTCTCACAATGTTCCATCCTTTAACTCTAGAAGGCTTATTACACAAGCATGACCTCAAACTAACATCCAAGATGGCAACTTTATGGTTCTAAATCACTAATACCACTGAAAAGGGATAGATCTCGGACCATGGAGCACTTTACACTCATAAAGTCTCCACCTTTGGGGTTTTTAGCCCTAGAAATGGCACATGCAACAACAACCAAAAGAAGAGGAAAGTTTTGAACTTTATACCTCCAAGTGTAGCCCTTTTCTCTGTAGATCTCAGATCCAAAATGACACCTCAAGCTTTAGCTTCCAAGAACTCCTTTCCTTCTCCTTCACTAAGTCACCAAAGCACAAAAAGCTCCAATCAACACTCTCACACACTAAGGACGATGGGGGCTCTCTTTAAGGGTTTCACTCACTGATATGGAGGCTGAGAAATGAGCCTTAGCACCCTTTAAATAGTGCACAAGATGGATTAGGGTTTTTTTATCTAGGACGGGTACGCCCGGCGTAACTCTGGGTACGCCCAACGTACCTTTGCGACACCGCGTTCAATTTAAGCGCATGTGTACACGCAGCGTACCCCTCTGTTACGCCCAGCGTACTCACTTGCTAAAAAAACTCCACTCAAGGACTAAACATGACTAATCCACAAAGAACAAGGATGAAAGAAATGTACCTGAATCTCGGGGTGTTACATGAACAAGGCAAAGCAATAACAAAACAGACCATCTGGATCGTTTTTGCCATCATTCCATCCACGTAACTCTCTTAATCCACATTCTACCAATGTTCACCTATAGTATAAACTACTCTCATGTACCACCACGTCATCATTTCCGTTGGATCTTCAAGTTTCTGAAAAGTTCAAACAGTTCCTTGCTTATAATTACGCAACCATGTCTGCATCTAAGTCTTATTTAGGCATTTCTTTATCTTGTACTTTAGTTATTCTTTCATCTTTATAGATCTCGGATTTTGGTGCATCTCATCATATGATGCCTTATTTGTCATCCTTTGTTTCTTTTTCTCATTGATCACCCATTACATTCATGCTTTTCAATGCTACATCTATGCATGTAGAGGGTACATTGGTTCTATTGTCATTCCTCGTATATCAACTAATGTTTATTATATTCTCCCACTTGCTTTAAGCCTTGCTTCAGTCAATAATTTGTGTAAATACGATTATTGGGTTTTCTTTTTTGATTCTCTTTGTTAAAGGGTGATTGGGACCAACGATAATATAAGAGAACTATTTGTCTTGGATCAATTCAAAGTGCCTAATGTTGCTACCAATAGTATTAATTTGTCGTCTTTCCATTTGAGTCATTCGTCTCATGTTTTTTCTCTTTGGCATTCTCGTTTGGGTACGTGTTAGCATAACGTTTATAGTTTCTAGTCATTATAGGTGTTTTGGGTCATTTGAATACTTGTGATATTTCTAATTGTAATGGTTGTAAATTGGCCAAATTTTGTATGTTTTCCATTTACTAAATGTGTATCTTGCTCTTTTTCTCATTTTGATCTTATGCATTATGATGTATGGAGTCCATCCCAATGTCTTCAAAGGGAGGATCCACTTATTATGTTTTGTTTATAGATGATTATACTCGTTATACTTGGGTTTATTTCGTAAAGCACATGTGTAGTTTCTTTACAGTCTACAATAATTCAGAGCTCTTGTCAAGATACAACATTCAATTGTCATAAAATATTTTCGATGTGACTGGGGGGGGGGAGTGGGGGTAAGTATAACTCTAATGATTTTCACACAACCGCTCTCATCTAATGGAACCATACACTATTCTTCATGTATAGATACTCCTCAATAAAATGGTGTTGCAGAGAAAAAACATAGACATTTTGTAGAAAATGTCTGCTCTTTGTTACTATGATATGACGTCCCTAGGGTTTTGTGGCGAGAAGCTCTCCTAACTACTGTCGACGTAATCAATCAAATCCCTACTTCACATAACTCTGGTATATCTCCATTCAAGAAGCTATATGGTTTCTTACACGATTACTCCTCATTACGAGTTTTTGGGTGCACTTTTGTTGTTCTCCACCCTTATGTTGAGTGGAATAAGTTGTATCAATTATTAGCCTTATGTCTTTTCTGGGATATGGTATTTGTAACATCCCAAAAATCACGATAAAATTTTTGTTTTTCAATTAAAATAAAACCATTGTTTCAATCAAAACCCCAAATCATAAGAAACCAAGTATCAAATACAAATATTCCAAAATCAATGTACCATAAATCTCCAAAACATGTCACCGAAGGATGTGTACGATTACACCTTTGCTTTTCCCTGATCATCAGAAGTACCTGAAAAATAACACATAATTGTAAGACAAAATTGCAAGAATGGTCCCTATGGTATGTCAAAACTAGCATGTTTGGTCCAAAATGGGTTTGGCTCGCAAGGATGGTCCAAAAGTTTGATTTTCTTGCAAGTTTGGTCCGTTTCATAATTGGAAGTGTGTAAAATGACCTATTTGACCTCTCTATTTTGTTTTCCCTTTTCTTTTTATTAATTTTAATATTTTCTGATTAATAATTAAACAAAAAAAAAGTAATACAACCCTACCCCATCCAACTCCCTTTCTATGCTTCTAACTATTCTTGACTGCATCATACTTTGTTTCAAGAAAATGCAATATATATATATATATATATATATATATATATATATATATATATATATATATATCTTGGAGCTCTCGGTGATTGAGTTTGTTTTTTTTCTTGTTTGGTTCCTCTTGTAGATTTATCAACTGGAGAAGGGGATCGAACCATTGACTAGGTTCCGTCCGATTGTGATGGTGGTTGTCGTCGTTGAAGTTACTATTGCCAGAGGGATGTTGTAGCGAAGGAAAAGCGGTCGACGACCTGTGAAAAGATGTGGTTGACTAAGGGAGACGAATCAAGAAAATAGGGGAGGCTACGATCGTTGTCGATGATGTTTCGTTGGAGGTGCTTTATGGCGGAAGTGACATCTCAGAGGTGTTTTGTTGGGGTCGACGGTTGCTAGCTGTAGACGGCTGCTGGTGGTTGAGTTACGACTGTCGGTGGGGTTTGTCCAGTGGTAACAATGGTGGAAGAGTAGCTGTCAGCGACCATCAAGAAGATGTGGGTGACCGGTGATGTTTTGGATCATGTCACCAGAAGCAGGGGCTTGGATGCGTAGGTTAGAGGAGGTGGTTGGTTGCGATGTTATGGCTCCGGCGGTGGGGATGAAAACTATTATCAGAATTTTGTTCCGATCGATTTGTAGGTTTCAAAAGAAGAGAGAAAAGGGGAAACGGGGAGACCATTTTACATACTTGTATCTATTGGAATCGATTTTAGTCCATTAAATTGTTGTCTGAATCTTTATAATGGTGAATCTCGATTTACTCGATTTATTTGAAGATAGATTTGCAGGTGGGTCTCAGTTTATCTCTATTCTTTGTTACCAGATTAGCCAAACAAGGAGACCCCCAAAATACAAGGTTCTTTCATCTGGTTTTGACTGTTTTATGTACTTAAAAATTGCTGAACATTCATAGATAGATAGGTGTTTTTGAGTTTTGAATTAGATTTTGGTTATGAATGCTAAATATTTGATGATTTCGATCGAATCAACTTTTCTTTTTCAAGAATTTGAAACAAGAAACAAAAACGATTTTTGATTTTTGATTCTTTTATAGTGGTGGCATCCGGTGGTGGTGGTAGTGGTGGCGGTGGTGGCGGCGAGGGTGGTGATGGTAGCTGTAGGTGGTGGTTAAAGAAGAAAATGGTGGACAGTTCCAATACAGAGAGAGGGAGAGAGAGAGTGTGTGTGTGTGTGTATGTGTGTGTGAGTGAGAGATAGATCTATTTTCTTTTTTCTTTTTCTTTTTCGATTTATGTAATAAAAAATTGAAAAATGGGAAATACCAAGGGCAAATCCGTCATTTTAAAAAGTTTCAAGATTTTTGGACCAAAGTCGCAACAAAATCAAACTTTTGGAAAACCCTTGCAAGTCCAAACTTGTTTGGACCAAACTTGCTAGTTTTGACATACCACAGGGACCATTCATGCAATTTTGTATAATTGTAAGCCAAAGCTTAGTGAGTTCCCCCCAAATTACGACCACACAACATATAACAACATGCATACTGGGTCCACAACCATCAGACTGGATTACCCTTGAGCCTAGTACAGCATGATTTTGGATTTCCTTTCTGGCCTACAGCTCATGTCTAGATTGTTCGCGAGCCGACAATATAATTCTAGCTTGCCTTTTTTGACCCACAACTTATGTTTGGCTTCCTTTCAACTTCAGCACGGAGCAGTATAGCCTCAACCTAACAGCACTATGTCGACATATGCAACAAATAAAACATATAATAATAACATATAATCATGCAGATCTTAATAGATCACTACAGTATAGCAATATCCTAACCAAGACACACAACCTACTGAGCTGGTATTGGTGCCTTCGACCCCAAGTAAAGTAAGGAAACTCACCTCAATGTCAGGAAGATAGTTGAATTGAATATTGCTCCAACTAACGGCTTTACGGGTCACCTGTACAACACATATGGACCAAACCTCAATCTAGTATTCAAATATCCCAAATGACCTAAAGTCAAACTTGGTCAAAGTAAATGGTCAATGGTCGAAAGTCAAAGTCAAAGCCAACCTCATTCGACCAACACATCCTGGCCATCCTTCGACCACGTCGTATCTGATAGGTCCAACCCAATCAGAACCCAGTCCTAGATAAACCCAAATACATATCAAAATACATAGCCACACTATGGCCCGAAAGCATCATGTCGTAGCAGAGACAGTCTCAAAACAGTCACAAAAAACCCCATCGCCATGTTGTGGCACTCTACTGCTACATCATGGGAAAACTTATGAAGGCAAAATTCTTTCCAATGTCCTTAATACGTAAAGCCTTTTGTTCAAACTTTCCATAAAACATCTAGAGGTCATATAGATCCCTAAAAATGTAAACATTATAGACATGCATGTGTTGGGTTATGAGCATTCTAACACTCCTAAGTGTACAGGCAACCCTAAATACCTTGGATCTATGTTTTCTCTATTATACATGCAAATATGAATATCCAAGGTATTATCCTAAACTAGCATACAAAAACTATCTGTGACATCCCCAAAATCTTGGCCAGAAAAGACCGATTCCATTTATGCTTTTTAAAATAATTTTCAGAGTAAATCCTTTTAATTTTAAAAGAGATGCGGAATTTGTTCCCAAAAACAAAACATGATAAAATAGATATTTATCAAAACATTTCATAAAGAAATATGATTTCATCTCATAATCAAAAGTCGGGATGTCATGTTCCGATACAGGTCATAAAGCATAAACGATAACATTACAAGTCGTTCAACAAATATATACATATACAGACTTGTAAACAAAAACAACTTGATGTTCGCCCATCTTAAGCTCTTGCGCCACTTCCTGTAAAATAAATCAACTGAGTGGGTCAGGCTTGGGAGCCTGGTGAGCATATAGGGTTTTCAACCCACAATAATTATATTTAATTTCAACAATCAACAATAAACCCGATTACCCATTCCCGTTATCCTCACCTTACGTTCCTAAAAATAACGTCTATTATAAGGAACCTATTTCAGGATTTTTCATCGGGACGGACATCACTGCAGAGGGGCTTCCTCAACAATAAGTGTCCTAAAGGCAACCATGTGGGGGATAGAGTACACCGGTGAACACGTCGTTCACAACACCTACAGGTAATGAGCCTGCTAGTGTTCCACAGGACAATCTAGAATAGTCTGTGGTCGTCATCCATACTCTGCTGAATGACTAGAATAACACCAATAACACCGAGGCCTCTCATCTGTTTATTACACACCAATTATCTACCCATGTTCTACCCAACATATTAGTAGATAAAAATATACGTTTTTATACATAGTTTAAAAACCTGTATAACATGTTTTAATCAACACATATTCCACATAACAGATGAGGCATACACACATAACACGTATTTCATAGAGAATACATCAAATCTATAAGATAGAAGAGAGTGAATATACACTCACACGTATAACAACCAAATATATACACATAACACGTATTTTATAGGAAATACTTCATAATATTGCGTTGGAATGAAAATAACTACACACTCACTTGATCAGAAGATGATCGGGCAGCACTACGTCTTGCAGAAGAGGTGTTTCTCCGTAGATCTGGAAGATCTTCACAAAACCGGGCTCCTCGCGGGCAGCGTTTCGGCTCGGGAATAACGCTCTTCAGGATTCTCGGGGCTTCGGATCTTACTTCGGGGCTCGGGAATGTTACCGAGGCTTTGGGGTATAAACGGCACGCAAATCGAGGCAAAACTTAGAGAGAGGGAAGAGTTTGAACAAGAGAAAATGACTGAATTCGAGTTCTATTTATAGGCTGCTGGGTCTGGGATTACGCGGGGCGTACTCAAATTACGCGGGGCGTACTCGGGTTACGCGGGGCGTACTTTGACGTCATTGCGTTCGTCGACTGGTGGCACTCGAGTATTGGTCAAACAAGTTGCATCCGACTGAGTACGCGGGGCGTACTCAAATTACGCGGGGTGTAATTGACTTGTCAAACTTCTAAATTGCGTAACTTTCGCATACGAGCTCCGTTTTCGACGTTCTTTATATCCACGCGAAGGTCAGACCATACTCTACAACTTTCATTTAGACTCCGTCGGCAAATTTTGACTTTTATTTTTATTATTTATTTTTAGAAGGCCGGGACAGAAAAACTTCGTTATAAATTCATAACTTCTTCGTCTGACGTCCGTTCTCGCCTAACTTTTCATTGCTTCGCTACTAACAACAAGATCTTCGATTCTCATTTAGATTGTTTCGGCTAAAAACTGCTCGATCTCAAATCGAGTATTCGGGCTGCATACTGCTAAGTCGAAACTTCATAAAATCATAACTTCCTCATACGAAGTCAGATTTGGGCGTTCCTTTTATGCACGCTCTCGGTTTAACGAAATCTAAGACTTTCGTTTAGATCGCTAAGGCTAAATATCGCTCTATCTTAAATTCATATTTTACGTCACTCGGCGTCGTGTCGGTTCTGTCGCGAAACTTCGACAGGTCATAACTTCTTCGTTATAACTCGGATTTTGGCATTCCTTATATCTCCGGAATCCTTGTTTCGACCACTACAACTTTATGCAAAGATATCGGGATTATCTCACACTTTAATTTTAATGCTTATTTTATGCTTAATTCATTAAATTATAAAAATCAAGAAAATAAACACATAAATCACATAATTCACATAATTCACAAATAATACATTCTTATTATTTCAAGTTGAGTTACAAGGTTAACCTAGACTATTACATTGCTAAAAATGGCAAGCCCAGAAACACGGGCGTTACAATTCTCTCCACCTTAGAATGATTCCGTCCCCGGAATCACACATCAACAAACAAATGCGGATAGCGACTCCTCATGTCACTCTCCGTCTCCCAGGTGAGATTTGGCCCATTCGTGTGTTTCCATCGGACAAGCACTAACTCCACCATCTTACGTCGCAATTTCTTAGTCTTTCAGTCAACAATTGCCTCCGGTTCCTCAATCAACCTTTTGTTCTCATTGATCCTCAACTCTGAAAGTGGAATTATGTCGGGAACTTCTCCCGTGAACTTCCTCAAATAACACACATGGAAAGCGTTATGAATTCCATTCAGTTCTTCTGGTAGTTCGAGCTTGTAAGCTTGGTTCCCAATCCTCTGAAGAACTTTAAACGGTCCAATAAACCTTGGACTTAACTTTCCCCTTTTTCCAAATCTTATAAGTCCCTTCCACGGCGAGACTTTAAGCAAAACCGAATCTCCAACTTCAAAAGTCATCGGTCTTTGCTTTTTGTCAGCATAACTCTTTTGACGATCCTGAGCTGCTAACATTCTCTCCTTAATTATTTTCAACTTTTTAGCAATTTGATGGACTATCTCCGGCCCCATAAACTGCTTTTCCCCAGCCTCAAGCCAACAAGACGGCGTACGACACTTCTGTCCATACAAGGCTTGATAAGGTGCCATCTTTATGCTCGAGTGAAAACTATTATTATAGGAAAATTCTACCAAAGGTAAATGTTCATCCCAATTACCTAGGAATTCCAAGGTACACGCTCTCAACATATCTTCAAGTGTTTGTATCGTCCGTTCGCTCTGACCATCAGTCTGCGGATGGTAAGCTGTACTTAAACACAACTTGGTACCCAATTCCTCTTGTAGACTTTTCCAAAATCTTGAGGTGAAACGACTATCACGATCCGACACAATTGTTAGCGGAACACCGTGAAGTCTCACAATTTCCTTCACGTAAGAATTCGCAATTTCCATAGACCATTTCTCGTTGGCTGCTATGAAATGCGCACTCTTAGTGAATCGATCAACGACCACCCAAATCATGTCGTGACCATTCTTTGTTCTGGGCAGTTTAGTGACAAAATCCATAGTAATGTCTTCCCACTTACCCATAGGCACAGGCAATGGTTCTAAACTCCCGTACGGTTTCTGATGTTGTGCCTTGACTCTTGCACAAGTCACACACTCGGCCACATACTTCGCAATGTCGAGCTTCATCGTCGGCCACCAATAATAGGGTTTCAGGTCCCTATACATTTTAGTGCTACCGGGATGAATTGAGTACATGGTCTTGTGAGCTTCTTCCATCAGAAGATCTCTGACTCCTCCTGTCTTAGGTATCCAAATCGGATCTTGGAACACCTTCAGTCCGTGACTGTTTACACCGAACACCAACGTTTTGCCCAAACGTTCCTCCTTTCGGTCATTCTTCTCCGAAGCTTCCTCTTGAGCTTTCTTTATACTTTCCAAAATGGTTGAGACAACTTCAATTCTCAACGCTCTTGGCCTTCTCTTTTCAAGATTGACTTTCCGACTGAGAGCATCAGCGACAACATTGGCTTTACCGGGGTGGTAAAGTATCTCACAGTCGTAGTCTTTAAGTAGTTCCAGCCAGCGTCGTTGCCTCATATTCAATTCTTTCTGACTAAAGAGATATTGGAGACTCTTATGATCAGTGAAAAGTTTGCACTTCGTGCCATAGAGGTAATGCCTCCATATTTTCAGAGCGAAAACTACCGCTGCTAACTCCAAATCATGAGTCGGGTAGTTCTTTTCATGCTCTTTCAGCTGTCGAGATGCATATGCGATCACCTTATCTCTTTGGGTCAAAACACAACCCAATCCAACACCAGATGCATCGCTATAAACAACGAAGTCTTCAACTCCATCGGGTAGAGAAAGTATCGGTGCCTCGCATAGTTTCTTCTTTAGCTTCTCGAATGCTTCTTTATGCTTATCACTCCAAGCATAAGTAGCTCCTTTGTGGGTCAAAGCTGTTAATGGACTAGCAATCGAAGAAAAGCCTTGGATAAACCTTCGGTAATATCCGGCTAATCCTAAAAAAGCTTCGAATCTCCGTGGGACTTTTTGGTTGTTCCCACTTCATTACAGCTTCAAACTTTGCTGGATCAACCATTATACCTTCTTGGTTGACCACGTAACCCAAGAATTGGACTTCTCGAATCCAAAAATCACATTTAGAGAACTTCACATACAGCTTCTCCTTCTTCAAGACTTCCAAAACTTCTCGCAAGTGTCTGCCATGCTCCTCTTGGCTTTTTGAATAAATTAGAATGTCATCAATGAACACTATCACAGATTTATCGAGGAACGGATTACAAACCCTGTTCATTAAATCCATGAATGCTGCGGGAGCATTGGTTAGTCCAAACGACATAACCAAAAACTCATAGTGTCTATATCGGGTTCTGAATGCAGTCTTCTCTATATCCTGCTCTCTTACTTTTAGCTGATGATATCCTGACCTCAAGTCGATCTTTGAGAAATAACTTGAATCTTGTAGCTGATCGAATAGGTCATCAATCCTCGGAAACGGATATCTATTCTTTATTGTTGCCTTATTCAGCTCTCGGTAATCAATGCACATTCTCATACTTCCATCTTTATTCTTCACGAATAACACCGGAGCTCCCTAGGGCGATGAACTAGGTCTAATGAAACCTTTGTCCAACAACTCTTGAAGTTGCATCATCAGCTCCTTCATCTCCGTTGGTGCTAATCGATAAGGTGCTTTTGCTATTGGCGTGGTTCCTGGTAACAAGTCAATACGGAATTCCACTTGTCGATCAGGTGGTAATCCAGGAAGATCTTCGGGAAATACTTCCGGATAATCACACACCACAGGAATACTCTGCATCACCTTCTTCTCCTTCTTAGCATCAATCACGAATGCTAAATATGATGTACATCCCTTGGTCAAACACTTTCTGGCTTTCATTAGGGAAATGATTCCAGAATTCACTCGGCGTTTGTCCCCATACACCATAAATGATTCCTTTCCAGGCGGGTTTACTTTAACTATCTTCTTTTTGCATAAAATTTCGGCATCATTGGCGCTGAGCCAATCCATTCCCAACACGATGTCGAAACCATTAAGTTCGATAGGCAATAATTCCTCGTGGAACTTATTCCCATTCAAGTCGATTAAGATATTTTTCATACGATGGCTAACAGGTACAAACTTGCCACTAGCAACTTCGACTAATAAAGCATTATCTAGTCTATCAACAGGCAAAGCTAGTTTTCTACCAAATTCATGCGATATAAAGGAGTAGTTGGCTCCAGAATCAAATAAAATTTGGGCAGGCAAATTGTTAACGAGAAAGGTACCTGAAGCGACATCAGCTTCATCCTTAGCAGCTTCCAGTGTCATCTGGAATGCTCTCGCCTTCGGATTTGGTGGAATGTTGGGCTTAGCTGCCTCCTTCTTCTTCGGACAGTCTTTCAAAATATGCCCCTCTTCATTACAACCAAAACACATCCTTTTGTTGTTCGGACATTCATTGGCAAAATGTCCAACCTTTCCACACTTGTAGCAAGTTACATCCTCGCTACATTTCCCGAAGTGCTTTTTCTTACACTTTTCACACCACTTCGCTTCCCCTCCTTTACCCCCACCAAACCTTTTCGAATCAGATTTTGAAAATTTGCTTTTCTTGCCGGAACCAGATGTTCCCTCAAACTTCCTCTTCTCACCAACCTCAACCTTGTTGGTGGTTCTCCCCTTTATCATGTTCTCAACAGACTTGGCAGCCCAGATAGCTGCCTCTAAAGTATGTGCCTGACGTACTGGCACCTCATACTCCCATGGGAGTCCCTTCGCATACCGGTCCACCTTCGTCAGCTCGTCTGGAACGATACGCAAGGCAAACTCCATCTTATCGGTGAAGTTATTGGTGTATTCATCAGCTGACATACTGCCCTTAGTCAATGTCAGGAACTTGTTCTCTAACTCCAACAGATTTTGAGCCGAGCAGAACTTGCGCTTAAACTGAACCAAGAACTCTACCCATGACAATTGCAGTGGCTCATTAGGGCTCAAAGTCTTCCCTAGAGTGTTCCACCAACGAACGGCTCCACCTTGGAATTGACGCACGGCATAGATGGTTTGCAACTTACCTCTGCAGCCACACGTCATGAAGGCTAGCTCCATTTCGTAGATCCAATCCATAACCCCAATCGGATCCTCCTTTCCATTGAAGGTCGATGGTTTGCAAGTCAAAAAGTCCTTGTACTTGCATCCCATTCCATCATTCCTTCCATCGCGGTTACCTTGCCTAACTATCGGTGGGTTGGCTTGACCAACTGATCCACTGAAGTTTCCACCTTCCGAGTGCCCTTCATTTAATTCAGGCTCTTCCACACGAATCGACAGTTCTTCACGATTTTGTTGAAGCAACCATCTAGTTTCCTCCATCTGACGATCCAACATCGTCTGAATCATCAATTGCACACCAGCCATGGTTATTGGCTCAGGTGCTGCTGCTACAACAGGTCTTTGTTCAATCACTGGTGGTTGATTCCTATTTTCATCAGCATTTCCAACTCCACTTCTTGTTCTCACCATTTTTGATCCACACACCGAATAATTTCACCTTATTACTCCAAACGATTACATGCTAGTTCTAATATCGTACATATACGCTTAGAATCCTAAACACATAAACCTTCAGATCCGGTTGGCAATAAACCGTAGATCCGAACAAACAATATCATATATGGCAACATACAACATTTAGCACATAAAAGCATTTTAGGCAACTTTCCTAAAATAAACTAGTGCTTGTGTCTAAGATCCAACAGACACACACCTCGCAATCTCCACTTAGCGTCCTAAGTTTAAGTTTAGAAATCCTACAAATTCCTAATTCGCTTAAACTAATGCTCTGATACCAACTGTGACATCCCTAAAATCTCGGCCAGAAAAGACCGATTTCATTTATGCTTTTTAAAATAATTTTCAGAGTAAATCCTTTTAATTTTCAAAGAGATGCGGAATTTGTTCCCAAAAACAAAACATGATAAAATAGATATTTATCAAAACATTTCATAAAGAAATATGATTTCATTTCATAATCAAAAGTCGGGATGTCATGTTCCGATACAGGTCATAAAGCATAAACGATAACATTACAAGTCGTTCAACAAATATATACATATACAGACTTGTAAACAAAAACAACTTGATGTTCGCCCATCTTAAGCTCTTGCGCCACTTCCTGTAAAATAAATCAACTGAGTGGGTCAGGCTTGGGAGCCTGGTGAGCATATAGGGTTTTCAACCCACAATAATTATATTTAATTTCAACAATCAACAATAAACCCGATTACCCATTCCCGTTATCCTCACCTTACGTTCCTAAAAATAACGTCTATTATAAGGAACCTATTTCAGGATTTTTCATCGGGACGGACATCACTGCAGAGGGGCTTCCTCAACAATAAGTGTCCTAAAGGCAACCATGTGGGGGATAGAGTACACCGGTGAACACGTCGTTCACAACACCTACAGGTAATGAGCCTGCTAGTGTTCCACAGGACAATCTAGAATAGTCCGTGGTCGTCATCCATACTCTGCTGAATGACTAGAATAACACCAATAACACCGAGGCCTCTCATCTGTTTATTACACACCAATTATCTACCCATGTTCTACCCAACATATTAGTAGATAAAAATATACGTTTTTATACATAGTTTAAAAACCTGTATAACATGTTTTAATCAACACATATTCCACATAACAGATGAGGCATACACACATAACACGTATTTCATAGAGAATACATCAGATCTATAAGATAGAAGAGAGTGAATATACACTCACACGTATAACAACCAAATATATACACATAACACGTATTTTATAGGAAATACTTCATAATATTGCGTTGGAATGAAAATAACTACACACTCACTTGATCAGAAGATGATCGGGCAGCACTACGTCTTGCAGAAGAGGTGTTTCTCCGTAGATCTGGAAGATCTTCACAAAACCGGGCTCCTCGCGGGCAGCGTTTCGGCTCGGGAATAACGCTCTTCGGGATTCTCGGGGCTTCGGATCTTACTTCGGGGCTCGGGAATATTACCGGGGCTTTAGGGTATAAACGGCACGCAAATCGAGGCAAAACTTAGAGAGAGGGAAGAGTTTGAACAAGAGAAAATGACTGAATTCGAGTTCTATTTATAGGCTGCTGGGTCTGGGATTACGCGGGGCGTACTCAAATTACGCGGGGCGTACTCGGGTTACGCGGGGCATACTTTGACATCATTGCGTGCGTCGACTGGTGGCACTCGAGTATTGGTCAGACAAGTTGCATCCAACTGAGTACGCGGGGCGTACTCAAATTACGTGGGGCGTAATTGACTTGTCAAACTTCTAAATTGCGTAACTTTCGCATACGAGCTCCGTTTTCGACGTTCTTTATATCCACGCGAAGGTCAGACCATACTCTACAACTTTCATTTAGACTCCGTCGGCAAATTTTGACTTTTATTTTTATTATTTATTTTTAGAAGGCTGGGACAGAAAAACTTCGTTATAAATTCATAACTTCTTCGTCTGACGTCCGTTCTCGCCTAACTTTTCATTGCTTCGCTACTAACAACAAGATCTTCGATTCTCATTTAGATTGTTTCGGCTAAAAACTGCTCGATCTCAAATCGAGTATTCGGGCTGCATACTGCTAAGTCGAAACTTCATAAAATCATAACTTCCTCATAAAATCATAACTTCCTCATAACTTCTTCATAGAATACATACCTCTTTAATGGTGCTTGTCTTCATGAAGCTTGAGTGCCTAGTGCCCCAAGTGTGACACCTCAAATGGTTCACAATCATCAAAACACTTAGAATAACTTAGAGAGAATTCTACACTTCATGAAATCAGCTAGCCCTTTCTTATTCTCACTAGTGGCCGATTTTCCTCAAGAATAAGATGCTTATATAGTTATACAATTAGGGTAAACCCTAATTGTCATGACTTTCCATTTCCTTGGATCCATGGGTTCAAATACACCATGGAGCATCCATGGAGCATCATATGGGTTTTGGCCCAACTAGATAATCCATGGAGCATTAGCCCACTATACAAGTATGGATGATTTACACAATCAACCCATATATTTAATTAGTCTTCTTTTGATCACTCAATTAATCCTAGATTAATTCTTGATCAATACTAATTAAATAATCTCATTATTCTTATTATTAATATACTAGAACTTATAATATATTAATAACCATAAGTGTTTTATTTCTCTCATTTAGTCTATCCAAGTGCATGATGGTATGCAACCTAAATGGACCATGCCGGGTCGGGTCAAGTCTTACCAATTATAGTTATGGACTTAAACATTAATCCAACAGTCTCCCACTTGGATAAGTCTAAAACTATTATTGCGTATGACTTCAGGAACCAACTGGCAATCGTAGCTCTCAAAAGCTTCTGTCGAACTCTGACCTTGTAGATGAACTCTGATCTTGTCAATGACTTGTCCATTAGATAAGGGATCATATATTCCTCCATTCTAGATATCATATGGACTGAGACATGGATTATAATCATTCTCTCTGTCCATTTGTTGTTTCCCGATTTCCGATTTATGACGACTGACTAATTGAACAAATCAAATCAGTCCTGGCCCGGCCGAGCACTTTCATTTGTCATCATCAAATCATCGAGGGGCCCACAGATATCGCTTTTATCCCAAAGGTAAAAGGAATGGATAAACTTCGACTCATATGGCTTGTTCTACTACTTGTTGAATCATACACAAAGGCACGTTTTATAGAATCGAGTTACCAAATCCGGTTTCGTGCAATCAATGTACAACCAACTCATAGTAACAACTCATATCTCTAGGTTTGAAGAATATAAGATATTATCGTCTCATGATCACTCGTGATAAAATCCATGAAGTGATTCCAATGAGCGCGGGTTGAATCCAATACTCAGAACTTATGAGCACTCATGAGTGTTGTAGCGCTTTGTCCAACACCTTAGACCTCTACAAGCCAACCCATGACAGTCTTAATTCATATCTACTTCCAAAATATGACCGACTGTGGATGGTTTGAATAACTTAGTCATTCCGGAAGAATAACCTAGTTTATTCGGGAAGTCAAAACATGCAAAATGAAACACAATAATAATTG
The DNA here is from genome assembly GCF_052625555.1 of Lactuca saligna. Classification (NCBI taxonomy): domain Eukaryota; kingdom Viridiplantae; phylum Streptophyta; class Magnoliopsida; order Asterales; family Asteraceae; genus Lactuca; species Lactuca saligna. Next base: position 40,687,552 of record NC_136418.1, read on the forward strand.
AATCCAATATGGTATCAAGACCTATGAACATAAATAAAACACCTTTTATTTATCACCATATGATTACACATTATTCATTGTATACTGTTTCAGCTATCAACTTTATTCTTGAATTAAAACAACAGTTGTCCCATGCTCCAAGCATGTACACTATGTTTTCTAAACACTAGTCATGCCATACACCAAGTATGCATACTATGTTTTTCTATGATCTTTACTTTGCGAACTAGATCAATTGAACATAACTTCAATGATTCTCTTTTCACACTCCCAAATCCTTACTGCAAATGCAAGAATTCCAAATTCATGTCATTTATTGAAATCTGTTAGATTCTAAACTTATATGCATTGATCCTCTTGTAACGATTATGCACAAAGTCATAAGGACTTGACAACAACCATTATAGACCATTCCAAAGGAGATCAACTCCTTAGAAACATCCTTCTTGCATTAAGTTTCCTTAATCTTACACAGATTGAAAATTCTAACTTTGAAACATTTCCAGATTCCATTTTGACTATCACTTCTGAACAAGAGTTGCCTCCTTACAGATTATGTCAATATGGTCCTTCCAGAATTATCACTATACTTCCAACTGTCCTTGAGCAACCAATCTTTGGTAAACCTTAGATTGTCCTCGACAATTGTTTAATCCTTTTAGTCATATCCAGTTCTAAACCTTTTCCCTTCTTAATGCCCTAGGCATTTGGAAAATTTTAGAAAGGATGAATATAGCACATGTAATCGGTCCTATATCCGAAGCATATGGGACACGATTCATGATGTCTCACATAAAGACTAAACCAGTCTTTTGCTATAACATTTCCATTTCTATTTGCCAAGTTCTCATAATTCAGATTATGAAAAGGGATGCCGTAATCATAATCGAATTTAAGAAAGCAAATAATGGACCCATATACAGAATTTCCTTATGTTGAGCCATTCCAACATGAAATTCATATATATCCTTGACTAAATGATTAAAACCTCACGATCTAAGCTTATAGATTTGAGATGAAGTATAATTTCCTCTCCCTTAATTATAGCAAAACAACTTTTTCCCAATTGAAACCTTTTGTTTTCTATAATTAACATTGCTAGCTTGCAATACCTATCATAATTATCATGCTCCCACTAACATGATGATTATTAGCATAACACTTATGCTCCCACTAGCTTTGACATGTACTCAGAAAGTTCGACTTCTAGAAATCAATACTTTATTGACTTTCTTACCAAAGTTCAGATTTCTGATACTAGATTGTTTTGATAGAACTTTATCAAAATCATACACCTCTCTTAGATAGCTCACATGTGTGTCTAAACAATTATGAAGAGGGATGCCGTAATCATAATGGTTAGACCTTTTTGCCACTTCTCACAAGTCCAGGTTAGTGTGCCGGTAAACCACACACGCTCCACTAACGACTTTGAGAATGCAAATATCACAATTGCTATCTAACTAAAACCTACTTAGTGAAAGTGTTTCCTCACCATCATTTTCATGAATCGGAGAGAAACCTTATGACACTTAGATTTAATGGTGTATGTGTTCTTATCCATGTAAATTGTCAAAACCATAGTCACAAGACAAGGATAATGACAAATCCGAACTCATATGGACTGAACTCAATCTTAACTTCTTGCCACCTGGCAGTTCAAGGGCCTGCCATTGCTTCCAAGTTGTTGTGCAACACATTGAGAACTCTAAGAACTCATATTCAAAGCCAACTTTAACTGGAATGGGCGCAGAATATGTCAACACGATAGGTTATAAACCTCAAGTTGTGTGCTAGTGAGGAACTTCAGTTTTCATTCTTGATTAGTTCTTGAGACTTTCAAGACCTTTAACACTCCCACTGTCCTCTTGACCTATAAGACTCCCTTGTCAAACATCCAAGAGATAGTGTGGATTCTAACCAAGACAAACACTTCACACAATTGGCCTAAGTTGGTCTTTGTTTTATCCAAAACATCACAACTTACCAATTTCAAATGTACAAGAGTAGAAAACTTTTACTCTTACATTTGATAAGTGTTTTTAAACTTTATTAAAGACATGTCACTCAAATTACAATCTTGGAGTATGACTCTAAGACTTGTATTGGAACGAAGTATGACTCATCTTCTTAATTTAACCATTTCAACAATTCAAGATCCCTTCTTCTTAGTCATAAGAATGCACTAAGACTTCCTTAGAGAACTAATTTTGATATGGTTTCTTAATCATTGAGATGATCAAAAAGCTGATACTAAAGTACTCTCCCATCTTTTCAGATTTGAGAAACTTTTATCCTTCTGCCTAATTTGATTCTTCTTATCCGCTCTGCCATGCATTGGAACCTTTTCCAATGTCTCAGAGTTACACTTAAGCTTGAAAGTATAATCATATTTACTGAGCTTTAGTAAACTATGACGAATAGCCTTATATCTTTTGTGGTGGACTTAATCAGTGCACATGACTATGTACTCGATCCCTTAGTCCATTACTTGACTCACACATCCATGTGAACAAGTAATTAGTCTTAATTTTTCCAATACTTGAAAGTTCTCATTCATCATGCTATAGAACTTGCATGATTCCAAGTCCTGGTCCAATTGATACTTTGGATGATGAGAATCTTTCCTTATTTGGTAAATTTAGACATTACCACAAATGAAGGAATCAATTTCATATTTCCACTCTTGCTATTAATGGAATCATATAAGTAACAATTTTTCCTCAAATGCCATTGTAAGGATATTTTAAAATAACTAAAATCAAAAAATTTCTTTTATCTTAAAACTATGCAGAAAAACTTATCCTTACAATCCATATGAAAACTTGTTATTATCTATTCCTAAGCAATATCTCATAACTCCTAAGAAGTAGCTCAAGAATCCGATTTTCAAACTACGCGATAGAAATCCATCTACGCGATCAGATTCAGCATATTCTTTCTTTCAGTTTCTCCACTTTTCTTTGATTCTTAAAACATTACCATGTGACCCAGTCACATCATGTATCAGGAATCTCAGAATAGAAACTTAACAGAGTTAGATAGTGGACTTTACCTGAAGTAGAGTCAAACTTATTGACTTTAACATCCTTAGGTAAACTTGGCAGCTTCGCAACCAATGCCCCTTCCTTTGGCAATATAAACATATGGACCCTTTGATAATGGTACACGGGACTATCACAGACTTAGCTTTTCTCTTTACCATTTGTTCAACCGAGTTGACTATGGCCGATCCCTTTCCATTGGGAAGAGAATGCTTTACTAGATATCCAATGTCATCGTTGTCAATGTCCATTAAGTTTTAAGGAAGTTGATCTTAACAAATAGATAAGATCATTAAGGGTCTTGTCATAGTCTGCTTCATAGGTGTTCCAAAAGAATTCACTATGTGACTTAGAAAGTAGTTGAACCACCAACTTTCTCAAGACTTTGACACCCAACTCTCCCGGCTTGTCAATATGTGACTACATCTCCAAGATGTGACCACACCAAGACCTTTACTTGCAAATAGGGCTCGAGTGACCTTAAACTTTTCAAGAACTTGTGGGGTAGGGAGAATAATTGGAGGAGGTGAAAGAAGTATGATTTCCAAGGGACATCATCTTCATTTAGGAAAACTTGTTTCAAGAGATTTGGGAAGATCATACATTTCTAAACCAGACATGGTTTGGGAGATATTCAAGATAGTTGATCTCAAAGTCCTTAATATGACACCCAATATGAAATATTAAGGCTAGGACCCAACAAACTATTTTTATAACTTAGAAGAGGTATGCCGTAATCCAAGCTATAAAATATTTGAAGGTAGGTGAATGAGGATTCACCAATTTCCACCAAGATAAACGAAATGTATTATTAGGTTTTAATTGGATTTGAAACTCCTAGATCTTTTTGAGATTCATTGAACTGTTCAATGGCATGTTTCAATCTCGAGTGTGCCCTTCAGGTTTTGTGACTGGGATGCCGAGGATCACAAAACAAGGTGTGAAGTAACCATGCAAATTACTTGGTACCCTTAATAAATTACCCCTCAATCGATGTGCCGGTTAACCACACACGCTCCATCGATACTATGATAAATATTAAGTCACCCTTTACCTACCTTGTTAAGTCCAAGTTAGTGTGCCGGTTAACCACACACGCTCCACTAACGACTTAGACAAAGTGTAAAGTGTAATTTCATGGATTAGCACCTTATTCACATTTTCCTAAGTAACTAAGATTGGGTATTATTAAGAGTTTAATTACTTAGTATTTATCATTAATACTTTTAATGAAGGGAGAATTATAGTCATGTCAAACCCGTTCGGCTAACGACCCTCCACCAGTCAAGCAAGCGGTGGGTGAGAGTGGACACCCATTAAGTTGCCATTTTATAGGCAACAACCTTATACCCACCTTATAGACCGGCTTCGTGAATGAGGCGTACTAGCGGTAAGACTGACTTTACTCTTATATATATATATATATATATATATATATATATATATATATATATATATATATATATATATATATATATATATATATATTATTAACTTATAATATTATAAAGTATAAGGGTTGAATTTTAACTTTTAAAATTCTAAGGGCTAACTTGGAAGTAAAGTATTCATAAGTGAAAACTTTACAAATTCCAAAACTTGAGGGCAAGTTTTTGAAACTATTCAAAACTAATTAATTCCATAACTTATGTGTTTAAAGTAGTTTTAATCCAAAAACTCTTCAAGTTCCATAACTTGAGGACAAGTTATGGAAGACTTTAAACTAATAAAAGAATTAACTTTTCTTTATTTTATAACTTATGGAATTAATTAAGGTTACACTTTTTTTTATTTTTATTTTTATTTTTTTAATTTAATGAAGAGACTCTTGGTCCTCCATAACTTGAGGACAAATTATGGAGTCATAACTCCAATTAATTAGATCTAGACTCTTCATTTTTGTAACCGTTGCCAATTTTATGAGTTTTATGAGTCTTTAATGTGACTCTTCATGTAACTTGAGGACAAGTTACACAAACACATTTTATACTCAACTCTTAGATTAAAATGGATTGAAAACAACTATTTCAATTAACTTTTCTATTAATCTAAGCAACTCATAAGAACAAGATAATTCAAATCAAACTTTTTCATGTAATTGGTCTAACCTTTAAACTAATACAAAACATGAATCTATTGACAATTATCTTTGAAAATGGATTAGCATGAACATTACCACATTAAAAAACAAGTTTATAAGTTCAAAAACAACTTAGGGTGATGTTCATAGTCCATTTCTAGCAAAAAACCTCGAAGATATGCTGTCTGGGGTCCAACTCGTCGAGTGCATGAACAAAACTCGGCGAGTTGGATGCATTTTGCCTTGGACTCGTCGAGTCCCTTCATGGACTCGACGAGTCTGCTGGGCTGACAGCATCAAAACTCGATTTTTCAGCTCCATTTGCAAGTATAACAAGAAAACAAGCCTAGGCTCTGATACCACTGTTGGGTTATGAGCATTCTAACACTCCTAAGTGTACATGCAACCCTAAATACCTTGGATCTATGTTTTCTCTATTATACATGCAAATATGAATATCCAAGGTATTATCCTAAACTAGCATACAAAAACTATCAATATAACAAGATAGAATACATACCTCTTTAATGGTGCTTGTCTTCATGAAGCTTGAGTGCCTAGTGCCCCAAGTGTGACACCTCAAATGGTTCACAATCATCAAAACACTTAGAATAACTTAGAGAGAATTCTACACTTCATGAAATCGGCTAGCCCTTTCTTATTCTCACTAGTGGCCGATTTTCCTCAAGAATAAGATGCTTATATAGTTATACAATTAGGGTAAACCCTAATTGTCATGACTTTCCATTTCCTTGGATCCATGGGTTCAAATACACCATGGAGCATCCATGGAGCATCATATGGGTTTTGGCCCAACTAGATAATCCATGGAGCATTAGCCCACTATACAAGCATGGATGATTTACACAATCAACCCATATATTTAATTAGTCTTCTTTTGATCACTCAATTAATCCTAGATTAATTCTTGATCAATACTAATTAAATAATCTCATTATTCTTATTATTAATATACTAGAACTTATAATATATTAATAACCATAAGTGTTTTATTTCTCTCATTTAGTCTATCCAAGTGCATGATGGTATGCAACCCAAATGGACCATGCCGGGTCGGGTCAAGTCTTACCAATTATAGTTATGGACTTAGACATTAATCCAACAGCATGTCCTCCATCAAATCTAGGTCAAAAGAGTAGAAAATGAACCTAAACTCATGTAAGGATCTCAAACCACAACCATTTCTCAAATCTACAAAGTATAGTGTCCTTGGGACTCTTAAGAGCCATAAATTTGCAAACTTTATCACTTTACTTCACTCAAAATCCATCAAAGAATTCAATCATGCAAGATAACTCTAGATACATATAGAAAAAATGAGATTCTAGATTGAAGATCCTTACAAATGATCCAAAAAAATGATTCAAGAGATTGTCGAGTGTTGTTTGCTTTCTTTTTCACCCAATCTTCTTCTACTTCCTTCAAAATCACGAAAAAAGGCTTGAAAATGAGCTCAAAAGCTTCAAGGTGGGTTAGGATTAGGTGTCTAGTGCTTGAGAGTGATGGAGGTTGAAGATGGGCAACCCTAGCTTCCCCACTTTCCTTTAAATACCCAAAAAAATTAGGGTTTTCACGACAAAGGGTTGCCACATCATGGCTAATAGATGTCACGTCGTAGGAGTCATTAAATGATCCATGAAACTTCCAACATCGCCACATCGTGGAATGCCTTCACCATGATGTTGTCACTCCCAAAATCCAAAATACATTAAAACTAAATACCTCCAAGAATTTGGATGTTACGGTATTTGTCAGAAAGGATACCATTACTTTAATCCAATGAGTCAAAATTGTATGCCCCACGACGTGTCTCTTTTTTGGATCATATCTTGTTCTTCTACAGTCTTGCTCACCCGTATAACATAACAAAGTCGAATATAAAAGATATTGATACGTTCAACATTGACAAAGATGATATTGAATCTGATGACTAAGTACATGACACACCAACAACATCAAACATTTTTCTTGTTCCACCTACTCTTAAGACTTCTCCTCAACCTGTAGTGTCCGCGGGTCTTCTACCACTTCGTAAGTCCACTCGTACTCATAAGTATACGAACCTCCTAGATTTTTCTTATTCATCCTATTCGGATTCGTTTACTTCATTTATGACCAATATGCATAATCAGTGGCGAGTCTAGAACGTAAAATGTAACGCCTGCAGATTCGGGCTCATCACTTTAGAGATAATAAGTGCTAACAATAAATTTTTGATAGAAGATTATTTAGAATAAATAATCATAACCAAAGTATAGTATATGCCACAAGGATTACTTACACATATATAACGTTGAAATTCCACTTATAACGAAGAAGTTATGACCCGTCGAAGTTTTGCGACAATACCGGCACGACACCGCGTATCATAAAAAGTGAATTTTTGACAAAATACTTTTTAGCCTTAGAAGTCTAAACAAAATTTGTAGTATATGTTAAACCGAGAACATACATAAAAAGAACATCCAAATCTGACTTCGTTTGAGGAAGTTATGATTTTTCTAAGATTTGGCATAGTAGTACACAGCCAGGATATCGAATTTTAGATCGATTGATTTTTAGCCGACACAACCTAAAAGAGAATTAAGAATCTCATTAATAGGAGCTCAATGATATAAAGACAATCGAAAACGGACATCAGATGACAAATTTATTAATTTTTAACGGATTTTAACAATCTAAGCCTGTTAAAATATAACTTTAAAAATAAATTCAAAATTAACCGACGGAGTCTAAACGAAAAATTAACCTACGCATGGATATAAATAACGTCAAAAACGGATCTCGTATGTGAAAGTTATGGATTTTAGAAGATAATTAGTTTTTAGAGTAACCAAGGAGTGACACGTGGTGCGATTTGAGCCACTACTTCCTCACCATGGCTTGCCACCAGATGGTGACACATGGCATGGGAATGCCCATCGTTCGCATCAAACTAAGCCTATAAATAGAGGCGCAAATCACTTCATTTCTTCACACCATTCTCTCTAATTCTCTCCCAAACACCCCCACAGCCCCAAGGCTTTTCCTTAGCAAGTGAGTCCCGGAGTGCCAGAAGACCCTGAGAAGAAGAGCTTTCGGATCAGGAGTTCTGCCAGCGCAGATCCCAGTTCCTCGCTAAAACCCCCAGTAAGTGAGTTATGCTTACCATACTTTAAGTATAACTTATTTTTAAGTTCATTATCGTTATTATGTACCTTTAACAAGATTTATCAGTGATTGCAATTCGTTATACTTATCGATCTACTTACTAGGATGATGTCTAGGCTGTGATTTAGTGAGGTATTTAAAGTGGGATTTCCAAACAGTATACTTCATATAACAAATGAACCCTACCTCCGATATGATCCTACCTGGTTGTTCCTTACTTGATAGATCATGAAAGTAGACTTTGAGTAAATGATGAATCTAGACTAATAATTAGTTTCAATAAATATTAGACTAAAATCTAGTAATAATGATGTTAGGTTTCGTTGAAGGAAAAGAAAATTGTTAAAAGTGAAGCGTTGCCCGAATTTCGAGTCATCACTTTAACAAGTGAATGCATAGTTACTTTCATCTTACGTATAGATATGAAGTATTTAATATTAACACATGCTATATGTGTGTATTGCCTGTGTTCCTGATATCTATGCTAGATGAACAATTTTATACATCTTTTACGTGATTTAAATTGTATATGTATGTTATACCTATAAATATATTGGGTAAAGATGGATAGATGAGTGATGAGAGATAAGTGATGATAGAAAGGTGATGATAACTAGGTGATGATAGTTATGTGATTATGAATATGTGATGCAAGATAAGAGATGATTATGAGATTCCATAACCTTGACCTGCGATGTTATGATGTTTCCCTGACCTAGATAGATGGTGACCACTGACTAATCTAAACAAGTCATGTGGAAACACCAACAAGCTCGTAACCTGTAGGTGTTGAATTACGAGTTCAAGAGATGTAGTAACTACATAGTCATGCAATGATACTCTAACCCTTACTAAACACGTATTGAGGGTAGTAATCCCCAAATCAGTATTGTATATGCAATATAGGCGACGATCATTAGGAAAAGTCCTTAGGAACAAACATATAAGGAAATGTGATGTAAGGCGATGAGAGGTAAATACGATGTAGGAGATGACCCTTAGGGTAAATCTTTAGGGAAGAATAAATAAAGATAATGGGGATGGGTAACCATGTTAAATGTTTGACATGAAGTATGTGAAGAAACAAATTAACTATATTATTGTGGGTTGAAAACCATATATACTCACCAGGTTTCCCAACCTTACCCACTCAGTTTATTTGTATCACAAGTGTCGATACGAATATACATTACACTGAGATATTAAAGGAGATGTAAATCATTAGTGTAAATGAATGTAAGGTTTGTTTATGCTTATGTTTTTGTATTGACGATGACATCCTAATGTTTTAATATAAATAAAAATACATTTCTTCGGATGTGTTTTGATAATATCTTTATCATGTTTTCTGGGAACAAATTCCGAAATATTATTCTTCAAAATAGATACTTTGATTTTTAAATAAGCATAAACAAATCAGTCTTTTCTGGCCGTGAAAATGGGAATGTCACATAAAACCACATGGTTCACTATTTAAATTAAACAAAAAACAAAAAAAAATCAAAAAATACTAGTTGCGGGCCAAGGTTGGGTCGTATAAGCAAAAAAATAATTATAAAGTTTTTACAAGTGTACTAGTCAAGGTCTTATATATTGATATCTTTTTCATAACTATACCGTTTGTAACACCTAATGGTTTCAAGGTATTATTTATTTAATCATTTATTTAATGGACTAATTGTGTAAGTTGTGTGGACTTAATGAATTTGGGCCTTAGTATGTGTGTGTGTGGGCTCATTGAGGTCATGAGTTGGGCGTAAGCATGGTGTAGTTAGACCCAAGTGAGGGTGGAGGCATGCGCTTACGCTTAGCGTACTGGGTAATATGTGCAACGTACGTGGTCATGACCAAGACTGTAATTTTTAGGGTGCAAGCCCTATATAATGTCATTATGTCCAGAGAGGTGGCCTCTTTATCAGTCTATTATGTCCAGAAACCCTAAAAATCGAGTCTCATCTTCCATTGTTGAGTGTGTGAGCTTTTGGAAAGCTTTTGGTGCTTGTCTTTGTGCATTTTGAAGGAGTTGAAGGAGCTTGAGGTTGCTTAGCCTGAAAAGGAGGTCTTGGATCCATAACCTCTACTCATTTTGCAGGAAGTGTGAGGTATCAAGTTCTTATCTTGATTGTTATATGTTTAGATCTCCTTTTTGGTTAAATATTTATATTTTTAGCCATGGTTTGGATGGATGTTGGGATTAGGACGTCCCAAAGACTTATTCTTTCAGATCCATGGTCCTTGTGGACTCCTTTAGCATAAAGGTGCCAACTTTATGGAATTTAGGGGCCTCATGCATCCATTAAGTCCTTCCTTAAGTCCTTTTTGAGCTTTGGAGCTTCTTAGGGTCATGCATGGACGTAAAGTTAGCAGGGGTCAAATATACATCCTAGAGCAAATTTTAACGGGTTAGGAGCTTAATCTTGAAGTTGGCTGAAATGGTTGAGTACGTTGGGTGTACAAGCCTGTACGCACATCGTACAAGCCCTCTATGCAGTACGCTTAGCGTACCAGATGAGTATGCCCAGTGTAATCAGTCTGTTGGCATTTCATTGTTGGACTTTCGGTTTGGGCCTTGGTTTGGGCTTGGGGGAATTAGGGTTTGTTGGGACATCTAATTCTAGTAGTTTTGGGGATAAATATGTTATTGGGCCTTGGGATAAGGCCCGTGTGAGTGAGTTGGGTCAAATTGGAAATTAGGCCATATTTTGGGCCTTGGTGGATTGTTTAGCTTTGGGCCTATTAGATTGTGCTTGTGGACTTCATTCTTGAACCAAGCTAGGGTATGGGTAAAATAGTCTTTTTACCCCAGGTAGAGATTTTTAGTTATAATGTAGATCCCAAATGTTAATTAGTTTTTATGTGGCAGTTGATAGCTCGGTGAGCTGTAGGACCAGCAGCCAGGGATCATTCGTTTCATTCAGCTTTTCGAGGTGAGTTTCCTCACTGGTTTTAGTGGGTCGAAGGCACCAATGTTGGTCCATGCTTATGCTATGTTAGTATGTTAGCTGTTTTTGTGCCTCTTACATGTGTATGTGTTTATATGCATCTCGGGCAGGGCTCGATGACTATTTTTATGCTATGTATCTATGTGATTATTGCATGTGTATGTGATTATTTTATATATGTTACATGTATGTTGTGCGGGGCCAGATCCATTACCAAGTGGGGCCCGATGCCTATCGGGGCCCTATGACAGGGCATGGCCCATTATATTTTTATTGTATGTATGGTATGAGATAGTTTGGGGAACTCACTAAGCTTTGTGCTTACGGTTCTTAGTTTATGTTTCAGGTACTTCCGGTTCCAAGGGGAAGAGCTCGAGTTAACTGCATCACACACACCACTAGGATTCCACATTTGATATTCACTCTGATTTTGATAACATTTGATACATTGATTTTGTTGAGATGTATGGTTGATATTTGAAAATACTATTTTATCTATTATTAAAACGAAATTTTTGGGACCATTTTTGGATGTTACACCATTACTAATACTTTCAAAACACTATTTTTCAATATATGAGAAGGAAACGACCTTAAACGATTTTTCCTCTTTTTTCTTTTATTTATTTTATTTGACTATTTCTTATTGGATTATACCTTAAATGGATTAGTTATTTAGACTATTGAAATATAAAATATATACTTTAATAATTTGATTTATATGTATTTTTTTTGTCAAAAGATTAAGGTAGTTCACTAAAAATAATTAAGCTAGGTCACAATTTTTATTTCTATACACCTCTTATAAAAAAAAAAAAGTTTGTCAAGTGACCCACCTATGTGATATGTAGATTTGCCTCTTTACCTAATCGATCTGAAGATGTGTCCTATATAGAGGTTGTTTCTGATCCTTTTAGCAAAATGTTATGGGTGAGAAACTACGGCTCTTCACCAGACTCATACATGAGATCTTGTTCCACTCATACCTAGAAAGCATACGATTGGTTAGTGTTAGGTTTACAAGATTAAAACCAAGTCTGAAGGGTTAGTTGAATAGTACAAGGCCAAACTTGTTGCAAAGGATACTCACAAAAGTATGGTATGGATTATAAGGAGGCTTTGCCCCAATTGCAAAGATAAAGACAGTTCATACTTTTATAACAGTTTCATTCATACGTTAGTGAAAGATTTTCCAAATAGATGTCAAGAATGTGTTCTTGAATGGTGATCTTCATGAGGAGATCTACATGGCTCCTTCCCCAAGTATTGCTCACTAACTAGGTAAAGTTTGTTGACTTCAAAAAGCTCTATATGGTCTCAAACTAGCTCACTGAGCTTGGTTTGAGAAGTTCTTTATAGTTATTACTTCTATTGGTTCCATTTCTAGTAATCACAATTGGCATTCTTCGTTATATGATCTACATGGCTCCTTCCCCAAGTATTGCTCACCAACTAGGTAAAGTTTGTTGATTTCAGAAAGCTCTATATGGTCTCAAACTAGCTCACTGAGCTTGGTTTGAGAAGTTCTCTATAGTTATTACTTCTATTGGTTCCATTTCTAGTAATCAAAATTAGCATTCTTCGTTAGATGTATGAGTGTAGGATGGATTCCTTTATCCCTATATGTGGATGATATGGTTATGATTAGTGATGATGATGACGGTGATGATAATATTGAGTCTTTAAAGTGTGATTTGGCTCACTGGTTTGCTATGAAAGAATGTTGCATTATTTTTTTTAGGTATTGAGGTTTCTCAATCTCCAAAGGGTTATTTTCTATCTCAGTTCAAATACATATCCGATATTTTTGAATGTGCTCGGCTCACTAAAAAAATGATTGTTGATGCACCCCTTAACACTAATGCTCAGTATTTTACGATTAATGGTGTTCCTTTATCGGATCTGAGCTTGTATCATACTATTGTGGGCACTCTAGTTTATCTTAATGTCACTTGCCCCGACATAGCTTATGTAGTTCATGTAGTTAGTCAATTTATTACAGCTCCTACCACTATTCATTGGAGAGTTCTTCCTCGTATCTTGATATATCTTCATGGAACTCAATTTCATAGTCTCTTGGTCCCGTTGCATGTCTTCTCTAGAGTTGCATGCCTACAATGATGTTGATTAGGATGGTGATCTTAATGATCGCAAGTCCACCCCAGGTTTTTGTATTTTCATTGGATATTCATTAATCTCATGGAAAAGTAAGAAACATGATGTTGTCTCTAGTTCTTCTGCAAAGGCTGAGTATCATGCTATGTTTGTGACTACTTGTGATTTTATTTGGTTACGATGGCTTCTTGCATGTATGGGTGTTGTCATTTCTCAGTCTGTCACCCTACATTGTGACAATAAAAATGCGATGCAGATTGTAAAGAATTATGTTTTCCATGAATAAACAAAACATATCGGGATTGATCGTCATTTCTTTCGTTATTACTTTCAGCTGAGGACTATCTTGCTATCATATGTACCATCAACCTTACAGATTGTTGATCTTTTTTCATGAAGGTTCAATCGGTGTTTCAATTCTTTTTGTCTGACGGTATTTATTGCAATCACATTATGAATTTGAGGGGTGATATTAGTTTAATAAAATATTTTCTAGGGCTTATTTATGTTGGATCTTTTATTTAGCCATTTAACTATGTTAATTGTACATAACTTTTCTATTTATAGTCTTATTTACTTTTCTCTCGATTACATAATTTTCTTTCAATAACAAAACCCTCTCTTTTTTAGATTGTTATTTGTTTTCAATTTTAAATGCATTTTTAATAAAAATATTTATCTTAACCAATTTTAACATTTGTTCAAGAAATTCACAATTTTTATGTCAAAAAATTAATCTCAAACCTTTTTTCACAACATAAGTAATCAATTTGTGATTTTAATTTTATAACATTGTAATCTTGATATGGAAAGCTTCCAAATACAACATTTTAGAGAATAGCACATACACATCACTAGATATTATTTCAAAATTGTAAACTAAAATACCGAACCATTTTTGTTAAGTAAAGCAAATTTAGGAAATTACAAACACTTATAACAAACCTTGTAATTTTACCCATATAACTTAAAGTCAACCCATCACTGCAAATTGATAAATTGAAATACTCCATTCTAGTTTCCTCAAACTTCAAAACAAAAAAATTAAAAAACATTTATTTATTTACTCTGAAGATTACTAGATGTATAAAACTACATACAATCTCATTGTAAAAACATTTGTTTTCCTAAAGACTATACATTGCAACAAACATTTTTAACTACACATACACCACAATTACCATTACTTTATTAGTGCTAACAACAAGATTACCAAAAAAAATCCTTCCAAATTTTATGCCACGTCAGCATCCGGTAAACTAACATGATGCTGCCCTAATGGTGTGGGGTCCACCACATCAGTTATGAGCTTGTAAACCACTGCAGTTCGGGCAGGTGCATACACCATAAATGATCGAGGTCGGTTATCATGGTTTCCTTCCTGCAAAAAGAAAAAAGGAATGGAATCTGTTAAAGGAATTGGAATCGGAAGGAACTGTAATATGGGTATTTTGGTAATTTTTAATAAAAGAGGAAGAAGGGAATAGAATTCCTTCCGTCCGTCCGTAAAATTTTATCAAACATGGAATCTGACGGAATTGAATTCCATCGAGTTGGGAATCAAACATGCAGTGGAATGGAATCATGAATTCCAATTCCGTTGGATGAAATATTTTTGAATTGAAATTGCTTACAAAGGTGAAAAATTCAGCCTTGTGGTCGAGTCTATCGAAGCCTCCAAATAAGCTATCATCAGAGTCTAGGGCAATCTGAAAAAATGTAGTGTTAGAATAGAATGTGTATATATATATTTTTTTAAAGTAATTAGAATCAAAAATAAAGTATCGGATTAAATGCAAGGAATACTTTTATTTATTTGTGTATTATATCTTCCTAATTTCATTCTTTCCTATTAACCTCATTGTACTTACAAATTTTATTTTTATTTTTTCCGTAGGGTTAAATGCAAGAAACATGAATGTACTTTCATTAATTGTGTATTATAGAATTCTACTTACATTTCTTCCTATTACAGTATTATAATTTGAAAAAATAAATAAAAAAAACAATTATAGTAATCTCATCCATATACAACACATTTTTCAATGGTAGATTTTTCAAAGCATGATGTCTTCATAAGAAAAAGTTAAAAGTCAAAATGCTATAATTTGCAAAAAATTTCAAAGTGCAAAAAAATAGATAAATGAAAGTATGTTGCTATTTATTCCATTTAACCTTTTATTTCTTATCAGGAAATTAAACTTTAAAAAGTCTACCCAATTATAGGAATGGAAATTATTTTGTATTTGGGTAAAAATGTCAAAGTATAATGTTGATATAGGAAGAAAAGAAAGTAAATTTGTAATTTCTTGCATTTACCACTTATAAAGTATCAAATAATCAGTTAACTTTAATATTTAATTTTCTGATTACTTTGACACTAAATATTCAAAAAAAAAATTCTAATTTACAAAAGTATACCTTATACTTTCCAGGGTGTAAGCATCCGACCCTGTAGTCTGAATAACTATTATACCAATGGAAATTAAACACAAAAACCAAGTCTTCTCTTTCAAATATAATTACTTTTTCGCCCTCGTGTTTCCTTGATATATATTGGTGTCCTGAAGTCATGAACTGCACAATAGCAATATATTTTAGTTTTACACATAATAGCAATCTACCACTCTATTTTCTATAATAAAAGACGAGGAGGACATTTAGGTCTTTTGCACATTCCATATCCCACATTTCTGATTAAGACAAAAGATTGAAACTTTAACTAACATTATGAGCTTCTTCAAGATGCTGCATAGCCTGATCGAATTCTTGCAATCCATGGTATCTTAAATAATCGGCATCACCCTATGAATACAAGTGAAAAAGGGTATTTTGGTAATTTGATGAAAAAGAAAAACGGAATTAAATTTAAGAATATGGTGTGAAATCCATTAAACATGAAAATTTAAAAGATTCCAGTGGGGAATTGAATTCCAATTCCATTTGGCAGTTAAACATGCCATGGAATGGAATGGAATCTCAATTCCAATTCCAATTCCAATTCCAATTCCAACCTTCTGAATTACTTTATTTAAATAATTACATAATTAGTGTTTATAGATTAATTTAATATATTAACTGATCTTACCAGATCAAATCTTCGCCTACACTTATCAAAGCTATTACCATTCCCAGGTATAAACCTTCCATCTGGAAGCCGTTGATCAGCTCTTGGAAAATCTATCCACTCTGATCAAGGGGCAAAATAGGAATTTAACATATTTGCATTTTACCAATATGGGGATTGTACTTTATTTGTAAAAGAAACTTAAGTTATGTTGATGCTATATTGTTTCTAAAGGGAATTGTTATATTATGGATAAACAAATATGTTGGTATATGTATATTAGATTAAGAAGGGTAAAATGGTAAAAAATACATACCAGGATGGCCGAATTCATTTCCCATGAAATTTAAATATCCTTCTCCACCTAATCCCATTGTAATAAGACGTATCATTTTATGCAATGCAATTCCACGATCTATAAGAGGAGTTGAAGGTCTATCTAATGCCATGAATTCATACATATCCTGTTGTCAATTCAACAAAAATATTATTATTTCTAAATTGGTAAAAAAAAAAAAAAAAAAGGTTACGAAAACCATCGAATTCATGAAAAGGGTTATAAATAATGTGTAATTTATTCAACTACAATTCACTTTTTCTCAGTTTATGCAATAAAGTAGTCTTTAGACAAAAGATTTATGAAACAATAATTCACTTTCTTAAAGATTTATGCAACAATGTTTTTACTTTTTCACCGATTTATGCAACCACAATTCAACTAGTTAAGCAGATTTTACTTATAAAGTAATGCATATTTCGTATAAAAAAAACATTTTGTTGAATAACTGTGAAAAAAAAAATACAACAATGTTGCATAGATGAATGAACATTTAGCCCTTTTCTGAAAATCGTTATAAAAAGGGTTAATCTCAAAATAGACCTTATATCGTGTGTTTTTTTCTGGATTAAACCTTAAAATTATTTTTTGATTGAAAAACACCTTGTATTTTTTCGTTTTTTTCCGAAAAAGCCCTCAACTTTGTATTTTTTTCAAAAAAAACCCTCAACCTTCTAAATCCTTCAACATAAATCCTCAAAAAAAATTTAGTTTTTCTCAAAAAAAACCTCACGTTTTACAAAAAAAAAATTTAACAAAAGGACTAAAAGGGCCGGAAAAAATTTAAAAATAATACAAGGTCTTTTCTTTTTTGAGATAAATTTACAGTTTCCCTATCAAAGTTTACCCAAAACAATCAAAATTTTGAAATGCACAATGGTAAAAGAGTATTTTATTTCAAAATAAATAAATAAATAAATAAATAAAAATAGTTATAACCTTATCCATAAGCCAAAATGCAATAGTTTTATCACCAACTAAAGCTTGATCATGACTTTCTGCATAACAAACACACTTTTCTGACCATCTTCTGTTAGTAAGTGTGTGAATTATATCTCCCATTTTCCAATCTTCATCCCTTAGCCTATACCAAAAATAAATAAAATAAATAAATAATAATAATAATAATGTTCAAAATGCAATTTTTTATGGCCATATATAAGTTATATGTAGATATTGGCTAGTAGTATCAGCACTCCTAAACCTAATACTTTCCCAAAATTGAAGGGAGAATTTCATCTATATCCTTGTAAAATTTCATAATTACGTATATATCCTTATAAAACGTATAAACCCCAATATGGCTAATGTACTTTAAATGTTATATGTTGTTGTTATAGGTAAATGGCAAATTTTTATTTACATGTAGACAAGGGAAATTGTCAGAAAAGTCCCAATATTTTCGGAAAATTTTCACTTTGGTCCCAAATTTTTTTTATTTGAATATAAAAGTCATGATTATTTGATTTTACACGATAATGTCATTTCCTGTTAAAAGGGAATATAAAAAAAAAAAAAAAAAAAAGGGGGGGGGGGGGGGGGGGGGGGGGGGGGGGGAGTTTTTGTTAATTTGAGCCAAAATGAAATAATCGGGATTTTTATGTTCAAAAAAAAGATTTTGGGACTAAAGTGAAACTTTTCCGAAAATATTGGGACTTTTCTGACAATTTCCCTGTAGAGAAATGTAAGTATGTTGCTATCATGAGTAAAACGCCAATATTGGTAGAAGAAAAGGGCATTGTTATTTCACATAAGTAGATGCCCAAGGGGTAAATTAGGAAATCTATAAACATCTATTATCCATATGCACACATTCATCTCAACACTTTTTCTCTTTATCTCTTTCATCTTTTCTTTGAACATCTATCCATAGAATGAAGTGAATAAATCATAACTAATTTTTGCAATATGAAACCTTTTACTCATAAGAAAAAGACATAAAAAGAAATTAGAAATTTAGAATTTTGCATACTTAAGAAGCTCAATCCACTTATCAGCAACTGCCATATGCAAACGATAATCAAATCCCACACCACCATCTTGTACAGGAATACAAAATGTTGGCATTCCACTCACCTACAAAAAAAGTCAAAGTCAAACTTTGCATAATAAAGCTTTAAACAAATCATCTCATTAAGTGTGATGTCTGTCTAAAAACAAAGTGTTGTATGAACAAAAACAGGATCCTTCTTGGGCTGAATGAACCTTGTCTAAATGACGATTTTACCCTTGATAATGAATATCAAATGATAACTTAGATTGAAGATAATATTTGATGAGAATGTAGGATGAGATGAAAAGAGACATACATCTTCACCAATGGAGATTGCTTGAGGGAAGAGGCCATGAATAAGATCATTAACAAGCATCAGATACACCACAGCATCAACATCAGTTGTTAACCCAAAATACTCACTGTAGTTTCCAGTAAAAGCTACCTAAATATAATAAAATGAGTTTTAATTACAAAATTAGTTTTGACTTTTGATTTGATACTCTCAATACTAAATGCATATAATAACTAAAGGCTACTTAAATAGCAACAGAGTTTGATTAATTTCTGTATTATATACTACTACTTCCATTACATTATACAGCTTTCAATTTATTTCCATTTCCAGTTATTGTAGTGAAAGTTGCTTTTGTATTTGAAAGCCACTGCTATAAATATAATTTGGCAGACTTTTCAATGGTTTTATGCAGAAAAGTCGCATTATTTTGGGAAATTTTTTGATAAAGTCCTAATTTTTTTATTTGTTTTTTTAACAGAAAAAGTCCCGATCATTTAATATTTTGCCCAAATTAACGAAAAAGTCTCATTAACTTGGGAAATTACATAATCTGTCTTTTCCTGTTAAAATAAAAATAAGGACTTTTTCGTTAATTTGGGCAAAATGTTAAATAATCGGGACTTTTCTGATCAAAAAAAATTAGGACTTTATAAAAAACATTTCGAACTTATATTCATCCTATTATACACAAAAAATGCAACAATTTACCTGTAAACCATGATGTGTATACATCATTGAAGTGACTCCATCAAATCTAAATCCATCAAACTTATATTCATCCAACCACCATCTTGCATTTGAAAGAAGATATCTTAGCACCTGAAGAAAAAGAAAAAAAACACCATTAGTACATTAATTTAGGGAGTAAATTACACAAATGGTCCCTATGGTTTGGGGTAATTTTCACACTTAGTCCCTAACTTATCTTTTTAACTCGGAAGGTCCCTGCTGTTTGTTTTTGTTACGCACTTGGTCCCTATCTTATCTAAAAAGATTATTATTCAAATAGAGAAAAATTGTAGGGTAGGTAAGGTAAGGTGAGGTGGGGGTGTGTTTATTTAAATAAATTAAAAAATCAAGGGCAAAATAGTCTTTTTAGGGTAAGACAGGGACCAAGTGTGTAACAAAAACAAACGGTAAGGACCTTCTGAGTTAAAAAAAATAAGTTAGGGACCAAACACGCAAATTACCCTAAACCATAGGGACCATTAGTGTAATTTACTCTAGTTTAAGTGCTAATAACAAATGAATTCATCATCAATTAAGTTTTTTTTTTTTTTTTTTAATTTAAAAATTTTTACCTCCCAATGTCCATAGTTAAAAAGGCGAGAATCCCACATCCAATGATAACCCCTTTCTCCAGAATGAAAGTATTGACTATCAGTTCCATCAAACATATTTAATCCATCTAATGTGTTGTTTGATGAATGACTGCATTTAAAGAATTAATTAATATATAAATATAATTAAATAATAGAATCAAATTGGTGGATACCATATTATTGAAAGAGAAAAAAAAAAAGCCTTTAGTTTTACTTCATTTGTCATCTTATTTGAGATGATAATATAATAAGATTGGGTAGATTGAAACACGTTTATGTAAAAGTAGGTCAATTTCGGTTATATTTTAGGGGAAAATACACAAAAGAAAAACATATTAACTGCTTAACTATTTTTTGTAGTGATTAAAAGATTATATATTTCTTTTTACCATTTTACAGTTACTCGGTTTTAAAAGTGTCTAAAATACAAATAAGCACAACTTACCTTTACCATTTGATCAATTTAGTTATTTTAATTCAAAAAGTGAAGTAAAATAGTCATAGCAACTTACATAACCACAATATGCATAGTGGCAGAAATTTTATTTTATTTTTCAGGTAAATCATATAATAATACTTACCTATGCACAATATCCATGAGAACAACGAGACCTAATTCATGTGCTTTATCAATCATTGATTTAAGATCATCTGGAGTTCCACATCGACTACTAGGTGCAAAGAAATTTGTCACATGATACCTATTGCATCAAACAAAATATTCAACTTTTCATTAAACACATTATAACAATAACAATAAACAATAAACAATAAATAATAACATAAACAATAACAATAACAGTAACAGTAATATTAACAATAATATTAAGTTGATAACAATAACAATAACAATAACAGATAAAGAAGTACCCAAAGCTAGCATAATATGAATGCTCTTGAATAGCCATGATTTGAACTGCATTGTAACCGAGTTTTTTTATGCGAGGGAGAACATCGTCTCTAAAGTTAGCATACGTGTTGATCATTGGTTCCTATTTAAAAATAAATAAATAAATAAATAAAAATACAATCAATATTTGTGATGATAACTTATCATTCACATTCATAACATATTAACATCACATTCTAACACATTACATGCCAAAACCAATGTGCCCTGTTTGGTTTCATAGAAGGAATTGGAATCTCAAATTCCATTCCAAGGTGTGTTTGGTTGCCAAACCAATGGAATTGAATTCCAGGATTCAAAATCATTCCTAGGGATGGGATTTTAAAAGGGAATTCCATTCTTAAATTTTTCACTAAAAGACCAAATTGTTCTCTTAAAACCATTAAAACACAAACATATTCTTTCTTTTTTCATCATTCTCTCTTCACCTTTATCAACCAAACACATGACATATTACAATTCCTTCAGATTCCAATTCCTTTAACGACTTCCATTCCTTCCAATAAGTTCAATAACAACTTTTTACTTTTATTTTTTAATCTTTTATCTAATAACACAACAAAACAAAAGATTTAATCCATATATAATTAGAGAGGAAAAAGAGATACACACCGTACTACTCATTCCCACATGTGCCTCATAAATCCTAAGAGATTTCGGCTTCTTTGGTCTTGGATGTTGAAACACGTATTTTTCCTATTAAAAAATTTCACCATATTATCAATTATCCACAATTTTTTAAAAAAAAAATAATTATTTAAACGATAAATACCTCTTGTGGGGGATCATAGTATATTCCATTATAAGGAATCTCACCAGGTGCTTGTACTGAAAACTTGATCCAAGCAGGAATCGAGTCTTTAATGCCAGATGGCGTATCCATACGAATCTAAAAATTTGTCATAAATATTTATATAATTATATAATATAAAGATTTAGCTCCATTTATTTATAAAACAATGAAATAAAATTTCATTGTGAATTTGGTTTCTAGAATATAGTGACATTGAACAAAACTAAAACTTGGGTACTATTTAATGAAATTGTTTCAACTGACACATCATACGTCCACATCATCAATAAAATCATGCCACATCATCAAAAATATAAAATTATACCTTTACTCGAGAACCATGAGGAATAGGTGAAGAATCATCAACATTGTTTGGCAAAAAGATCTCCCACACACCAAATTCGTTCTGTTCATAATAAAAATGGCATCAAAAGTTACAAATTATCGCTAAAGAAAATCAAATTTTAATTTTTGGAGATTTAAATACCAAATATGTAATAATTTAATCAATAACATACCCGGGTCATAACATCAGCATTTGGATTCCAGTTGTTGAAATCTCCAATAAGTGAAGCAGACTAGAATTAAATAGTTAAATTAACATTTAGAAAATAATAACAATAATAATAATAAATGTATAAGGTACTACTACAAACATATGTATATAAATATTTACAAATTGCATTAGGGTTTTATACAGAAAAGTCTCATTATTTTGGAAAAAATTTTATAAAGTCCCAATTATTTAACATCTTGCTCAAATTAACGAAAAAGTCTTTTTTTAATTTTAACAGGAAATGGCAGATTATATGATTTTCCGAAAATAATGGGACTTTTCTGCATATAAAAATGATTTTAACAATTTTGTTTGTATTATTCCCATGTCATTTAGAAGAAAAAACAGATATAATCACTTCATTTCCCAATTCTGAACATCTTTATATAAATATTATGACTTCAATTTTCAATAATAATTAGTTTAAATTCAGAAAAAATAACAAACCTTTGCCCCAGGTGCCCATTCCCTATAGGTGATACCTGTTTTACTGGAAAAATAAACAAAAATAGAATCAAATACAAGTAGCAATTTCGACCCGTTTACCTAAAACGGGTCGATTTGGGTTATATTTTATCTCCAATAGGTCAAATTAGTAAAAAACAAAACGGGTCAAATGGGTTGAAAAGTTTGACACTTAAAAGGGTTCCATAATGTTTATCTGTCTTTTTGACCCAAAAAAGTCAACCTTTCAATATCATATCACGAAATCACATTTTAATATCTTATTTGTATAACAATATATGCTTCAATGTAATAAACTAGTAATTATATCACCAATATCTATTTATAAATATAAATATAAAATTATAAATATTAAATACCTTCGAGTGAAACCTAATTTCTCATAACCACGTGAAAACGCCTCCAAACCACCTTCATATTTGTCAATTGCTTCACGTATCTTTTTGTAATGTGAATATCTGTATTAAAATATTATTAAGTATTAAGAAAAATGGGATAAATGAATATTGTACTTTCATTTATTTGTAAATTAAAGCATCCTACTTTAATTTCTTTCTATTGCAACATTGTACTTCAAAGAATCTACCAATTTATAGCATACTTTCTATTTTTTTTTTTTTTCTTATTAAGACATTTCAAAACTTTTTTTTATTATCAAGGCATTTTACTTTCAAAAATCTACTCAATTACATAATTGCACTTATAGTTATTCTTATTAAAGCATTTCTTATTGTAAAATCTACAAAATCATAGCAATGAAAATTGCTATGTATTTGTATGACATTGCAATAGTTGATTATAGGGAAATTGTCAGAAAAGTCCCAATATTTTCGGAAAAGTTTCACTTTAGTCCCATAAAAAAAAAATTGAACATAAAAGTCCCGATTATTTCATTTTGGCTCAAATTAACAAAAAAGTCTTTTTTTCTTTAAACAGAAAAATGACATATTATCGTGTAAAATCAAATAATCACAACTTTTCTATTCAAATTTCTTTTTTTTTGGGACTAAAGTGAAACTTTTTCAAAAATATTGGGACTTTTCTGATAATTTCCCGTTGATTATAATGTTGTAATAATAGAAAGAAATGAAAGTAAGATGCTTTAAAAATTAATAAAAATATCTCACCTATATTCAAGATGTTCACGATGATTGCTTAAAAGTGGATCAATTTCATATATTCTCTCCCCTTTTCCAGGAGGAGGAATCGATAATTTTCTAATTTCTTCACTTTCTTTATCAATATCAAATAAAGAAACTAAATCTACTTCCTCCATAGCTGCAATATCTTCAACAAGAACTGGTGAAGCAACAAAATCCTTTTCATTTATTTCATCAACTTGTTCTTCATCAAGATTTATCTAAATCAAAGAATCAAAAAGCACCATGGAAAATGTATGAGGAAAAATTATACCTTTACTTAAATCAAGTGTCAAACAACTTATCTCTTAATATTGTTTACAAAAGTAAAGAACTTCAATTAAAAAGTTAGAAAGAACAATTATATTTTATAAACATACTTGATACTACTATTGTTTTCAAAGTCGTTTACTAATAGTGTTATAAGATCTAATAAAATTATAATTAACATTTCAAGAATTAGTCTTTGATTACAATTGTTCAAGTCAAAATCGACATAAACAACCAAAAAACTTAATACAAAAGATAAAGAAGCAAAATGCATATGATTTTCCATTTAAAAGCATTCCTCCTGAAAGTTTTCACAAGTGCTATAAGATCTAATAGTGTAGAAAACTACAAATGAAAATAAAATTTTGTTATTTTGGTGGAATAAAAATTGTTATGATAATACAATTACATACCCTAATTTGAAAATGTGAATGCATGCATATTAACATACTTTGGAATGTTCAGAATCTTCATCAAGAGCTTCTAATTGCTCAGTTGAAGAAGAATTATCAAGAACTTTCTCTGTTGCTCCAACTATAAAAGATTGAGATTCAGATCTTCCAGCTATAAACTTCCCTATAAAGAAAGATCCAATTACACAAGGAAAACATATATGAGGGCAGATTTGTAGAATGTTAGGACTTAATAAGTCCTTCTTTTTGTATTAAGTAAGAAAAACACTCTATATATATAGTTTACAGGATTGAGTTTTGTCCCCATTGATCCAATCAAAACCTTAAAGAAAAAAAAAAAAAAAACAGAATAGTTCATATAGTGAATTGTTCATAAGTTTAAAAGAGTAGCATAATAGTTGAATAAGATACAATTTTTTTATTATTTGATGACAAATGATCCAGATATGGAGATGTGGAGATATGAATTTGCTTTAAGAAAATTAATTATTGAGATAAATGTAGAATTACCTAACTAGCCCTAGTGGGATACACCTAATTATCTGATTATGATTCTTTGGAATTTGCAATAATCACTTTGAAAATGCCCCTATGATTGTGTATTTGCTAACATAAAAACTTGCGAACATTCAATCAAAATCGCTAACAAAATGCAATGTCGGATAGGAAAAATTAGGATTTGAAGAAAGGTAGTTCTGTATGCGAATACTATTCCACCATTAATGTCGACATAACTTATGTTCAGACTCGCGCATTCATAACATTCGATCGTCAATCAAACAAACCAATAAATGCCCACTTCAACATAAGCAGAATAGAACAAATCGACAAATCGAGACCTTCACTTTACAAATATAGCAAAAACGAGAAACCACGTCGGTGAAAATTCAAACATTTTGAGCATAAGCAAAAAGAAACGAAAACCCGTTTTTCAAGCACATAATTAAGCATAAACAAGTGGAGACAGGAATCGCAGAATCATCAACATAGATTTCATAGATTGTATGCTTGAAATGAAACACTTACGAGTTAATGAAGTTTTCCTCAACAAGAGTGACAGATTTGTAGAACTAGAAGCAGCAACCGTACTCCTCCGATCAGCACCAGAGTGGGAAATTGATGGAAGAGTATTCAATCGAATTCCAGGCAGTGTATAAACCATTTTTCTTGTATGGTTTCTGGATTAATAATCAAGAAACAAGAACCCTTTGTGAGATTTTAGATCTATAATGGGGTAGAGAGTCACAGAGTTCTAGGCGCCAAGAGAACCGTGATAAATTAACTGATGCATCAGCATGTGAAAGTGGATGGGCTTCGGCCGTGTATGCATGGAGTGATGGAGATTTTGCAATCTGTGCATATGTGGGGCCCATTGTGGGCTATTTTGGATTCTCCATTGTTGAAACTTGAAACTTGAAAAGTTACTTGTATGGCCCATTCACATGGGAGACTAGATGAGATATGAGAGGCCATTACACAAAAAAGGTTTTTGCCTTTCACTTGATTTAGAAAGTTTTTTTTTTTTGCCTTTTATGAAAATATGGTAGGATATTCTTTCACTTAGATAGCCTTGTCATAGTTAATGTGAGTTTGTAAAATAGATGGTTCGGGTAAATTTGTAGGATGGATCATAACATGTATATTAACTTGTTAACACTTTTATTATCCATTCAAACAAATAAATAATAATAATAATAATAATAATAATGATAATAACTTTTTTCATGATAAATCGAAGTAGAAAATTGTAAAACTCTTGCATATACGTTGTGTTAGTTGTTTATTCATTTAGTTGTATTTATTTTATCTAGCATCAATTGGTTATAATTCAATTGCCAAATATGACTTTATCATTTGGAGCATGCTCATGGAGCATTTGAGCTCAATTGAGCATTTGGGGTTCACGAAGCATGGAACATTGGAATGGATCATCTGACAAAGGAACAGATCGTCTGGAAGGGGGTATGGAGCATCTAAAAGAGGTTTGGAGTAACTTAGAGCACTTGGAGTAGAATGGAGCAACATGTTGCGCCAAGTGGAAGGAACTTGTGCCATTCAAGTTGAAGTTGTGCCAAATGGATGGAACTTGCGCCATTCATGAGGGTATTGCGCAAAGTGGAAGAATGTTGGGCCAAACTAGTTGATGTTGTGCCAAATTGAAGATTTTGTGACATGCTTGAAGGATGTTTGTGTCATCCTTGCACAAGATGGGCTATCTTGGTGCAAGATTTGTCATCTTTGGTTTCTTGATGAACCATGGTATCCATGATGAGTGATGAGCCATGTATGCTATGAAGTTATCTGTGATGTTCAGAAGTTGAATATGCTCAAGGAATATACCATGTTGTGCCACCATTATGGATGTTGGGCCACTAGTGTTCATGATGCGTCACCTGTGCATCATGATACTCCACTATGGCTCATAGTGCTCCATCATGTGTGTTGTTGATGCTCATGGGTTGTATGACATGGATGAATTTTACAGAAGATGATGTATGGTAGATTATGATTGGTTGACACCTTTCATGGGCCTATGGGCCAATGGGCTTGGCCCATTAGGGTTTTAGGTCTAATCCCTCAAGTATAAATAGGGATGCATGTTATGTAATTTGAAGTGTCTTGTTTTTTGTATCCTTGGTGAGTAGGCAAATCTCCGTTAAGTTGTACTTGTAACTTCAGTTTGAGAACTCTGTGAATAAAGAATACTCCCCTTTTGTCTGTAAACGAAGGTCACCTTGATCAAAACACATAAATATTGTGTCTTGTGTACTTTTGGTTTCGTGTGTTGTCTGCATTGCTTCATAACAAGGGTCATCACAACTTGGCAAGTGTGTAACGTCCCAAAATGCTAAGTAAAATTCTCAAATTTTAAGTCGACCAAAACATTCATTCATTACTTTCCAAAAGCCATCAAATATCAAAATGTATCATAAATCATCAGAGTATATAACATAAGTCATAAAATGCAGAATGACAATAGATGTGATGCAATCAACTCGAGCTCTTCCCCTTGGAACCGGAAGTACTTGAAAACATTTAAACCACAAAACATAAGCACAAAGGTTAATAAGTTCCCCAAAATACCACATACAATATAAGAACGGACCCATCCCATCATACATGCTTCGGGCCCAGTCCATGCATTTGGGTCTAGCCCCTATCATCGGGCACAACCCATATCAACAGGTCCAGTCCATATCATCGAGCCTAGCCTATCAAAACATACATATACATGCAAGTGTCACATAAACAGTCTAGCATCCTATCGTACAGTGAGAAGACTCACCTGTCTCACAAAGTCAGCTAACCACAACTCAAGTCACGCAACCAGAGCTACAACATACCTAACAAATCATACAAGTTCCAACATTAGTTTATACTTCTAGAACTAGTAATTTAATCAAAATTCAACCCAGGTAAAAAAGTCAACGGTCAAGGTTAAAGTCAACTTTCCCCAAAATAAGTGTAACTATCATTAATAAAATATACTTTATACATTATTGTTTATGTGGAATGATCACAAAGTGAATGAAAAGAGGAAATTAATGTAGTACTGTAGTGTTGTATTATAGTAACTACTGCTGTACTAACTACCTTAAACCGGATTTATATCAAGGTATTATGTGATTTGATTGTACCATACTATCGACTATAAACACGACGATGAAAGACATCGGAAGTAATGACATTTGGCACCCGTAGACCTGCAGGTCCTACTGTAGCAAGCAACAAAGGTGTAGGATAGTTAATCCAGTATTGATCTATACGCAAACTCACGCTCTCCCTCCAGGAGATTCTAGCTACAAATCGAGCCATGGCAGTGATGACATGCCCCGAAACAGTGGTTCACATTTATGTTATAGTATACTTGTATATGTATTGTATGTATTAGTGTAGTGAATGTATTGTTTCTCGTTATAGTATTCTCTATCTGTTTCTCATCATAGTATAGTTGTATAGTTTCTCATAGTAGTAAGTTCTCTTAGTTTCTCATCATAGTATAGTTGTATAGTTTCTCATAATAGTAAGTTCTCTTAGTTTCTCATTATAGTATGTATTGACTCATGAATCAACTAACTCTTTGTATGCTTCATTGAACTAGAAGTAATGAGTAGTATATCCCTAAACTATACCTATTATAGTTTACTAGTAGAATTGTTTGCATGACTGAATGTATTGAACTGAGATAAAAGCCTTTATATTTATACATATATACATAATATATAACTAAGGGTCAAACGACACTCGGACAAACAGCAGGGCACTCTAAGTCCATAACCAAACAAGGAACATGAAATAAAGTGAGTTGTCAGTCCTAAGTCCTTCAAACCTTACTTATATAACTATCTATGTATTAGAAATGGTTTTAACGATATATAAGTTTGAAATTTGTAATAGAAAAGGTTTGATACATAAAAGTGAATTTAATAAAGAGTTTAACATTTAAAAGAGTTTGATAAGCAGTTTGAAGAAGTTTGTTTGATAAAACAGTTAAAAGTATAGTAAATCCATTGTTTGATAGTTATTAATCACTTGTATCCCCTCCCCCCCATAAAAGCATTTATAATCATTTAAAAGGTTGATTAAGGGGTATGAACTCACATGTAGTGAGTGGATTGGATGAACAAGTGGTGTAAGATGCTAGGTGTCAAGTGAAGACTTAAACACACACACTGATCCTATTTAACATATAAAGACACATATATGTATCTAATTAGTGATTATAATACTAATTAAGCAAGTAAAGACACCTTAGAACATGGAAAACAATTTGATTCGAGTGTTATAAGATCATAGGGTTGCATCTAAGGGTTGTATGGTTTTGCTTTAGAGTTTACGACCTAAGGATCAACTCTCCATGAGTTTACGGCCTTGGGTTTGCGGCCCTTATGGGTTTACGGCCGTAAACCCGTGGTGACTTCTACCATTTGATGTTTAAGGTCCTTAGTTCAAGTGTAAGGTGTTCTAGACCATTATCTAAGCTTTAGGAAGGAGTTTAGGGCAACTTTGCACCATTTATTAGAGTTTACGACCAAGGGAGATTGCCTTGGCCGTAAACTCCCTTGGTTGTTTGATTCTTGGTGTTTTCAAGTCCCTAACTCATTATACTAACTTATAAACATGTAAAGGAGGTAAGGACCTACAATTTGAAGGCTAAAGAGGGGAGTTTTCGACCCAAAACACACAAGTGTTCTTGGTGTTCTTGAGGATCTTGAAGATCTAGAACAAAAGATGGAGTTTGTAGATGGATTCAAAGATGAATCAAGGAGAAATGATGTATAACACATATATGTAAGGATCTTACTTACTTTTGTGAAGATTTGAAAGAAAACTTGAAGATCCTTGGGAGAGAAATCCGATTTCTCTAGCTTAGAATGTGAATAATAAATGAAAATTGACTAAGTGTCATCTTTATACAAGGGTTTCACGGCCACTTGGAGTTTACGGCCGTAAACTCAAGTGTCTTGGCCGTGAACTTCTCACTTGAGGGTTTAATGTCTAGCTTGATGGATTAGAAGCTCAATTGGCATCCCCTTTCACTCATTCTTTTGGTGCAATAAGCTCAGAATATCCATACGGACTCTAAA
Source organism: Lactuca saligna (assembly GCF_052625555.1). Lineage (NCBI taxonomy): Eukaryota > Viridiplantae > Streptophyta > Magnoliopsida > Asterales > Asteraceae > Lactuca > Lactuca saligna. The sequence goes on from NC_136418.1 coordinate 40,718,055, forward strand.
CAGTGCTAAAAGTTAGCAGAAATAAGTCTAACTTTGATTGACTGAAGGATTTGTACAAATAGAAATTTCGGGTTGTCACATCATCCCCCTGTTAAAGAGAATTTCATCCCGAAATTAGAGTTTAAGCAACAACTAGTTACATATAACTAAGCGAAAAGGTGAGGATATTTCAGTTTCATTTGATCCTTGTGCTCCCAAGTGAATTCAGGTCCTCGCTTGGCGTTCCAGCGAACCTTCACTATCGGGATACGGCTTTGCTTTGTTTGCTTGACCTCTCGGTCCATGACCTCTACAGGTTCTTCCATGAAGCAGAGGCTCTCGTTGATCTCGATCTCGTCGTGTGGGATTACAAGAGTCTCATCGGATAGGCACTTTTTCAAGTTCGAGACGTGGAAATTAGAATGTACGTTACTAAGTTTGCGGGGTAGGTTGAGTTTGTAAGCTACAAGGTCAATTCTAGCGAGAATCTCGAAAGGACTATGTATCTTGGATTGCGCTTCCCACACTTTCTGAAGCATATCAAGCCCTTCCTGGGTGAGACTTTCAAAAGAATGCGGTCTACCACCTGGAATTCCAAAGGTTTTCTTTGTTTGTCTGTGTAGCTTTTCTATCGGTCTCTAGAGGCTTTCAATCGTTCACAAATCTTAACGATATTCTTTGACATTTCCTGAATGATTTTCGAACCTGTGAGAGTGTTGTTAGGAACTTGTCCTTTAGCTAACTGGGTATCACCCACCTCAGCCCATCACAGAGGAGATATGCACTTCCGCCCATAGAGGGCTTCAAATGGAGCCGCCTTGATGCTCGTGTGGTAACTATTGTTTTAGGAAAACTCGACAATGGGTAAATGAGTATCCAATGCCTTCCCAAAGTCGATCACACAGGCTCACAACATATCTTCTAGTGTTTGGATAGTTCTCTCACCTTGTCCATCGGTCTGAGGATGGTAGGTTGTACTCGTGTCTAGCCTGGTTCCTAGGGAACTTTGTAGCGACTGCCAGAACCTCGAAGTGAATCTACTATCTCTATCAGAGATAATAGATATAGGAACACCATGCAGTCTTACGATCTCCCGTATGTATGTTATTGTTAGTTTCTCCATCTTGTCTGTCTCTTTGATAGGCAGGAAGTGTGCGGACTTGGTCAACCTATCAATGATCACCCATATGGTGTCGAGCCCACCCGTTGTCTTGGGAAACTTGGTTATGAAGTCCATAGTGATCCGCTCCCACTTCCATTCCAGTATCTCTGGTTTCTGTAGTAACCCTGAGGGTTTCTGGTATTCGAACTTGACCTTGGCGCAAGTAAGGCATTTACTCACACAGGTAGCAATCTCTACTTCCATTTTAGGCCACCAATATAACTTTTTAAGATCCAGATACATCTTATCTGAACCTGGGTGGACGGAATATCTAGTGTTGTGCGCTTCGGTCATGACCAAGTCTCTGAAGCCACCATGTTTCGGTGTCCAAATCCGGTCCATGAGATATAAGGCTCCGCCACCCTTGACTTTCAAGTTCTTATCCATCCCTCTCAGGGATTCACCCGCCACGTTTTTGGGTTTCAAGGCTTCGAGTTGAGCCTCTTTGATTTGCATGGACAGATGTGAATGGATAGTCATGGTCAATGATTTGACTCTTCGACCAAAATATTCTTTTTGACTTAAGGTTAAAGAGGGATTTCAGAATTATTTTCAATCTTTATTTCAAAAGAGCTCTTTGTGGAGACCGGTTACAGATGGTGCTTTTTTTTAGTACCTTATTGATGGGTTTTAGCCATAAGAACTTTCCTATGTGCGCATGCAAAACCCTAATGCTTGGATATAGGCTTTCTAATAAACATGCTTTTGAATCCAAGACTTCTAATGGCTAATTAGGTTAAACAACAATATTGAAACAGATCTAGAATCATACCTTTGAATTCCTTGTTGATCTTGTTTGTCTTGGAGCTTCTAGAGTCACAATTGTCACTCCTCTAATGGCTTACAAACACCAATAGCAAGCAAGATGATTTAGGAGAGAGGAGAGGGGAGGAATTCGTCCAGAGGTTCCTTGCTTAAGGTTGTGTGTCGAATTCCCTCACCCATAGGGTCTATTTATACTTGAAGACTCCTTAAGGGTTTCACCCTAAACCCTAATTGGATAATCTTCTCTTAAGGCTATCCAAATCCATTCCATAGATAACCCTATGGACGATTTGAGCTATCCTAAAGCTCTTAGAATCCGTCCAAGGTATATCCTAATGGATTTACAGTCTAAAGTCTAACTATCAAACAATTGACAGTTTATACCCTCTTATTTAATTAATCTCTTTAAGTCACCAAATTAATACCAATTAATTTATGACTTATATTAATCAAATAGCCAAATATTATTCCTTATAATATTTACTCTCTCTTAACAAATCACCCATCAAGTTGCTATGGTGAAGGCAACCCAAAAGGACCATGCACAACCAAATATAGTTATAGCCTTAGACACTATTCCAACAGTCTCCCACTTGGATAAGTCTAGTAACTATACAAGTACAATTCGGTTTGCAATCGTAGCTCTCAAAGATGTTGTCAACTCTGATCTAATCAATCTTGTCCTTTAGATAAGGGATCGTACAGTCCTCTGTTAGATATCATGCTGACAATCCTATGGAATGGTTAGTCTAGCATTTAGATTTCTCAATCTCCGATTTATTTGACATAGAACTTAATCGAACACATCAATTCAGTTCTGACCGGGCCCGGCACATAAGTCAAATCAAATCATCGAGTGGCCAAGATATCTCTTCTATCCTCTTAGGATAAAATTTACAGATAAACTTCGACTTATATGCATTTACTTATTCATTAACCAACTATACACAACAATGCGTTTTATAACATCAAGTTACTGATGCGTTTTCGCATTATCAATGCACAATCAATTAACAAATAATAAACCATATATCTAGGTTTTAAGACCATATGATATTATCGTCTTGCGATCACCTTTTATATCGTATTCCATAAAGTGATTCCAGCAAACGCGGGTTTATTCCAATGCTCAAAACCAGTTCATAAGCACTCATGAACGTTGCAGCAACCCTTGCTATGTCTAACACCATTTAGACACTCTACACACCAATTAATGACAATCTTCATTCATATCTACTCCCAACATATGAACGATTGTGGACCATTTGGATAATTCGATTATTCCTAATAAACTCAATTATTCTGGAAGTCAAAACATGCAAAGTGAAACAATAGTTAAACAACTAACATGTGACAGTAACTTTACTCATAAATAACACTCCTTTATTTAATCATCAAATGTTAATTACATTTATCTATTATGTGTTTCTAATACTATCTAATCTATGCTAATATCATCCTTCAGCCCAATACTCCTAGCATGCTGCAAGTGCTTAACCCTACTCAGTCCCTTCGTAAGCGGATCTGCTGGGTTATCTTCTGATGATATCCTCTTCACTACGAGTTGTCCTTCTTCTACACGATGTCTAATGAAGTGATATTTTCTGTCGATATGTCGAGATCTACCATGATCCCTCGGTTCCTTGGTCAAGGCAACCGCACCTTCGTTATCACAGAAAATCTCCATGGGCTCCTTTATGGCCGGCACAACTCCAAGATCACCGATGAAGTTCTTCAGCCATATTGCCTCCTTCGACGCTTCGCTCGCTGCGATGTACTCTGATTCGCACGTTGAATCAGCTACGGTTTCCTGCTTGGAACTTTTCCATGTCACTGCTCCTCCATTTAGGGTAAAGACCCAGCCCGACTGCGAACGGTAGTTGTCCCTGTCAGTCTGAAAGCTGGCGTCACTATACCCTCGCACCTTCAAGTCATCACTCCCTCCAAGGACTAAGAACCATTCTTTCGTCCTCCGAAGGTACTTAAGGATGTTCTTCACCGCAATCCAATGTGCTTTGCCAGGGTTCCCTTGATATCTGCTAACCATGCTCAAAGCGAAGGCTACATCAGGGCGAGTACAAGTCATAGCGTACATGATTGAGCCAACTGCGGAAGCGTATGGTACTCGGCTCATTTCTGCTATCTCAGCTTCGGTACTCGGACTTTGAGTCTTACTCAACTTGGCATTTCCTTGTATCGGTAGTTCTCCCTTCTTTGAGTTTTCCATACTAAAACGTTTTAGTACCTTCTCCAAGTAAGTATTCTGACTAAGTCCAATTAGTCTCTTACTTCTTTCTCTTACTATCCTTATTCCCAAAATGTAAGAAGCCTCTCCGAGGTCCTTCATAGCGAAGCACTTCCCGAGCCAGGACTTAACCTCCTGCAGAGTCGGGATGTCGTTTCCTATGAGTAATATGTCATCGACATATAGAACGAGGAAGCTTACTATACTCCCACTGGCTTTGACATATACACAAGATTCGTCTTCGCTTCGTACAAATCCAAACTCTTTGACTTTCTCATCGAAGCAAAGATTCCATCTGCGAGACGCTTGCTTAAGTCCATAAATGGACTTCTCAAGCTTACACACTCTATTCGGATGCTTCGGATCCACAAACCCCTCTGGCTGAGCCATGTAAACATCCTCAGCCAACTTTCCGTTAAGGAAAGCGGTCTTGACATCCATTTGCCAAATCTCATAATCATGAAATGCGGCAATTGCTAGCATCACTCTAATAGATTTAATCTTCGCAACTGGTGAGAAGGTCTCATCATAGTCAACTCCGGGAGTTTGAGTAAAGCCCTTCGCAACCAATCGCGCTTTATATGTGTGTACGTTCCCATCCACGTCGGTCTTCTTCTTGAAGATCCACTTGCACCCTACGGTCTTACGTTCGGGCACGTAATCAACCAAATTCCAAACTTGGTTATCGTACATGGATTGGATCTCGCTATCCATCACCTCTTTCCATTTCGCAGACTCCGGGCCTGCCATGGCTTCCTTATAGCTATTAGGTTCATCAAGATTTACTAGTGTACCATCACTAATATACGTGTCCCCTTCGGTGGTAATATGAAAACCATAAAACTGGGGTTGAACTCTAACTCTATCGGAACATCTAAGAGGTAAGGATTCGTCAATCGGTTCAACCGGAGTTTCCTCCTCGGGTTGAATGCCAGCGGTAGAGGTTCCTTCATCTATCGATTCTTGAATCTCTTCAAGTTCGATTTGCCTCCCACTGTCTCCTTGGCTTATGAGTTCTCGCTCTCGAAAAACTCCTCTCTTCGCAACAAAGATAACATTATCTTTCGGTATATAGAAGAGATATCCAAAGGAAGTTTGCGGGTAGCCGATGAAAATACATCGCTCACTTCAAGGTTCAAGCTTGTCGTGAGTATCTCGTCTTACGAAAGCCTCGCAACCCCAAACCTTGATATGTGCCAACGAGGGAGCTTTCCCCGTCCACATCTCGTGAGGTGTTTTGGCAACCTTCTTAGTAGGGACTCGGTTAAGGATATGGGCGGCAGTCTCTAAGGCATACCCCCAAAAGAAGATAGGTAGTGAAGCATGACTCATCATAGAGCGAACCATATCCAATAAGGTTCGATTACGCCTTTCTGCCACACCATTCAACTGCGGTGTCCTAGGAGGCGTCAATTGCGAAACTATTCCACACTCCTTGAGATAATCGTGGAATTCAAGACTTAGGTACTCTCCTCCTCGATCGGATCGAAGCATCTTGATTTTCCTGCCCAATTGATTCTCCACTTCATTCTTGAACTCTTTGAACTTTTCAAAGGTTTCTGACTTTTGCTTGATTAAATAGATATACCCATATCTACTATAATCATCGGTAAAAGTCACATAGAAGCGGTTCCCATCCTTCGTGGTTGATCTAAAGGGTCCACATACATCGGTATGTATTAGGTCCAATAGCCCCTCACCCCTTTCACAAGTACTCGTGAAGGGTGACTTAGTCATCTTTCCAAGTAAACAAGACTCGCATGTGTCATCTTCCCTAAGGTCGAATGACTCCAACACTCCATCCTTTTGGAGTTGGGCTATGCGTTTCTTGTTGACATGTCCAAGACGACAATGCCACAAGGATGCTTTATCCATACTAGTGGAAGAATCAATATTCAAAACATCATTTCCTAAGTTATCAACAATCATAACAGTTTCATATATTCCATTACATGGTATAGCTTCAAAGTAAAAGACACCATTTAGATAAGCCAAAATAGAACCATTCTCATTATTAAAAGAAAATCTAAATCCTTGTCTATATAAACCATGAAATGAAATGATGTTTCTAACCATTTCTGGCGAATAGCAACAATTGTTCAAATCCAAAACTAAAGTATTCTTAAGCACTAAAGAATACACTCCAATCTTGGTCACAGGCGACGATCTTCTGTTCCCCATGATTAGATTGATCATTCCTTGCTCCACATCCCTACTTCTTCTTAGTCCCTGCACATTAGAACAAATGTGATAACCACAACCGGTGTCAAGAACCCAAGAAATAGCATGATTAGAATCGTTAGATTTGATTGCATATATACCTGCGAAAGATGGTTTGATCTTTCCTTCCTTGATGGCTTGCAGGTAATCCGGGCAGCTTCTCTTCCAATGTCCTATCTTGTGACAGTGGTGGCACTCTGCCTCCTTCGGGTTAGAGCAGGGCTTAGAGGGATCAACTTTGGTCCCACTAGAAGAGGAACCATCTCGGGCTTTAACCTTGCGATAGTTGTTCGAAGAAGCTTTCCTCTTCTTTCCCTTCCCTTGACCAATAGCCAAGACAGGAGCAGCGGATGGATTGGGAGTTGGTGCAACAGACTTGTCCTTGAAATTGCTCTCAGCAACCCTCAAGAGACCTTGGAGTTTACTTATAGTGACCTCCTCTTTGTTCATGTGGTAGGTCATCCTAAATTGATTGTACATCGGAGGCAAAGAGTGAAGCACCATGTCGATCGCCAAGTCTTCGCCGAAGTCAAAATTTAACTTGCGAAGGTGGTCGACATACCTTTGCATCTTTTGCAAGTGCACGGTAAGAGATTCTCCATGACCCATCTTAACGGAAATCATGTTAGTGAAAATCTCGTAACGCTCTTGTCTCGCGTTTTGGTGGTACCTCTCCAACAAGTCTTGATGCATCTCGTATGGATACATGTCCTCGTAGGACTTTTGGAATTCGGAGTTCATGGTGGTGATCATGATGCAATGTACCTTCGTTGCATCTCGCTCATGAGTTTCAAAGGCGGTGATTTCTTCAGGAGTAGCAACTTCGGGGTTGATTTTCTCGAGCTTCTCATCGAGGACATACTCTTTATCCTCATAGCGAGCAATGGTGCGAATGTATCTTATCCATTCGCTAAAGTTCGTTCCATCGAAGGTGACCTTTTAGCAAAGGCTCATCAACATGAAAGAACTAGCAGCAGCGTTGTTTGCGTTTGACATCTATAGAAAGGACAAAGATAGATTAGAATAAGAATCCCTAATTATCACCCAATAAGAAAAATTAGGGCTAGGATCCAACAATAACATTTACATACTAGAAAAGGGATGCCGTAATCTAACATGCAAATAAATTGAAGGTAAGTGAATGACGATTCACTAATTCTCCATCACAAAACTTAAACTATTAGTCCTAAGTGTTTTTTTTTAGAATTCCTAGGTTCGGATGAGATTCATTGAACTATTCAATGGCATGTTTAAATCTCGATATGCCCCTCTTGTTTGTGACTGGGATGCCGAGGATCACAAAGCGGGTGTGAATTACCATGCAAATTCACATGGTGCCTTCATTGTAACGATCACCTATTCGATGTGCCGGTAAACCACACACACTCCATCGAACTATGATGAACAATGAATCACCCTTTGCCACCTTCGCTTAGAACCAATTAGTGTGCCGGTAAACCACACACGCTTCACTAACATCTTAGCAAGGTGCAAAGTGTAATTTCATGGGATTGCATCAATTCACTTTTCCTAAAGTAACTAAGATTGGGAAATTTAAAAAAAGTTTAGTTACTTCGTATTTCTTATTATACTTTTAATGAGAGGATAAGGTTGCCCTATCCTACCCGTTAGGCTAACGACCCTCCACCAATCAAGCAAGTGGTGGGTGTGAGTGTACACCCATTAAGCGCCATTTTATAGGCCGCAACCTTATACCCACCTTATAAATCGGCTTCGTGAATGAGGCCTACTAGCGGTAAGACTAGCATTTAGTTATACATATATATATATTATTCTAGTAATATCATATAAGTATAGGGTTGCATTTTAAACTTTTCAAAATCTAGGGTTTGAAATTTAAGTTGTCTAAATTAAAACTTTTAATCACAAATATAAATTTCAAAACTTTAGGGTAGGTTTTAAACATTTAAAAACATAGAGGATCAAATAACAAATAATTCCAATTAACAATTAATATTCTAATTATCTTTATTTGATTTATCTTGATTTCTTTGAAGATAATTACCAAAATAATTAATCATTATCATATAAGGAAATTAAATATTTTATTAGATGATAAATATCTTTAATTAGATCAAGATAATAGTCATATTTATCAAAAAATCGGATTTATATTGATCTAATATGATTAAGGTAAGTTTCCATAAGATAATTATGAAAAAATCCTGAATCTGGCCCTTCCTGACGCCTGGACTCGTCGAGTGCACAAGGGGACTCGCCGAGTTAGGCCTACTCGACGAGTCCACCTTGGAACTTGACGAGTCAGTGACTCAAAATCCAAAAAATCGAATTTTGCAGGTTTGTTTCAGTTAATCAAGCAACAATTTAAAGAAAACCAAGCTAGGCTCTGATACCACTGATGGGTTTTAGCCATAAGAACTTTCCTATGTGCGCATGCAAAACCCTAATGCTTGGATCTAGGCTTTCTAATAAACATGCTTTTGAATCCAAGACTTCTAATGGCTAATTAGGTTAAACAACAATATTGAAACAGATCTAGAATCATACCTTTGAATTCCTTGTTGATCTTGTTTGTCTTGGAGCTTCTAGAGTCACAATTATCACTCCTCTAATGTGTAACGCCCGTGTTTCTAGGCTTGCCATTTTTAGCAATGTAATAGTCTAGGTTAACCTTGTAACTCAACTTGAAATAATAAGAATGTATTATTTGTGAATTATTTGAATTATGTGATTTATGTGTGTATTTTCTTAATTTTATAATTTAATAAATTAAGAATAAAATAAGCGTCAAAATTTAAGTGTGAGATAAGCCCAACATCTTTGCATAAAGTTGTAGTGGTCGAAACAAGGATTCCGGAGATATAAGGAATGCCAAAATCCGAGTTATAACGAAGAAGTTATGACCTGTCGAAGTTTCGCGACAGAACCGACACGACGCCGAATGACGTAAAATATGAATTTAAGATAGAGCGATATTTAGCCTTAGCGATCTAAACGAAAGTCGTAGATTTCGTTAAACCGAGAGCGTGCATAAAAGGAACGCCCAAATCTAACTTCGTATGAGGAAGTTATGATTTTTCTAAGTTTCGACTTAGCAGTATGCAGCCCGAATACTCGATTTGAGATCGAGCGGTTTTTAGCCGAAACAATCTAAATGAGAATCGAAGATCTTGTTGTTAGTAGCGAAACGATGAAAAGTTAGGCGAGAACGGACGTCAGACGAAGAAGTTATGAATTTATAACGAAGTTTTTCTGTCCCGGCCTTCTAAAAATAAATAATAAAAATAAAAGTCAAAACTAGCCGACGGAGTCTAAATGAAAGTTGTAGAGTATGGTCTGACCTTCGCGTGGATATAAAGAACGTCGAAAACGGAGCTCGTATGCGAAAGTTACGCAATTTAGAAGTTTGACAAGTCAATTACGCCCCGCGTAATTTGAGTACGCCCCGCGTACTCAGTCGGATGCAACTTGTCTGACCAATACTCGAGTGCCACCAGTCGACGCACGCAGTGACGTCAAAGTACGCCCCGCGTAACCCGAGTACGCCCCGCGTAATCCCAGACCCAGCAGCCTATAAATAGAACTCGAATTCAGCCATTTTCTCTTGTTCAAACTCTTCCCTCTCTCTAAGTTTTGCCTCGATTTGCATGCCGTTTATACCCCAAAGCCCCGGTAATATTCCCGAGCACCGAAGCAAGATCCGAAGCCCCGAGGATCCCGAAGAGCGTTATTCCCGAGCCGAAACGCTGCCCGCGAGGAGCCCGGTTTTGTGAAGATCTTCCAGATCTACGGAGAAACACCTCTTCTGCAAGCCGTAGTGCTGCCCGATCATCTTTTGATCAAGTGAGTGTGTAGTTATTTTCATTCCAACGCAATATTATGAAGTATTTCATATAAAATACGTGTTAGGTGTATATATTTGGTTGTTATACGTGTGAGTGTATATTCACTCTCTTCTATCTTATAGATATGATGTATTCTCTATGAAATACGTGTTATGTGTGTATGCCTCATCTGTTATGTGGAATATGTATTGCTTAAAGCATGTTATACAGGTTTTTAAACTATGTATAAAAACGTATATTTTTATCTACTAATATGTTGGGTAGAACATGGGTAGATAATTGGTGTGTAATAAACAGATGAGAGGCCTCGGTGTTATTGGTGTTATTCTAGTCATTCAGCAGAGTATGGATGACGACCACAGACTATTCTAGACTGTCCTGTGGAACACTAGCAGGCTCATTACCTGTAGGTGTTGTGAACGACGTGTTCACCGGTGTACTCTATCCCCCACATGGTTGCCTTTAGGACACTTAATGTTGAGGAAGCCCCTCTGCAGTAATGTCCATCCCGATGAAAAATCCTGAAATAGGTTCCTTATAATAGACGTTATTTTTAGGAACGTAAGGTGAGGATAACGGGAATGGGTAATCGGGTTTATTGTTGATTGTTGAAATTAAATATAATTATTGTGGGTTGAAAACCCTATATGCTCACCAGGCTCCCAAGCCTGACCCACTCAGTTGATTTATTTTACAGGAAGTGGCGCAAGAGCTTAAGATGGGCGAACATCAAGTTGTTTTGTTTACAAGTCTGTATATGTATATATTTGTTGAATGACTTGTAATGCTATCGTTTATGCTTTATGATCTGTATCGGAACATGACATCCCGACTTTTGATTGTGAAATGAAATCATATTTCTTTATGAAATGTTTTGATAAATATCTATTTTATCATGTTTTGTTTTTGGGAACAAATTCCGCATCTCTTTTAAAATTAAAAGGATTTACTCTGAAAATTATTTTAAAAAGCATAAATGAAATCGGACTTTTCTGGCCGAGATTTTGGGGATGTCACAGTTGGTATCAGAGCATTAGTTTAAGCGAATTAGGAATTTGTAGGATTTCTAAACTTAAACTTAGGATGCTAAGTGGAGATTGTGAGGTGTGTGTCTGTTGGATCTTAGACACAAGCACTAGTTTATTTTAGGAAAGTTGCCTAAAATGCTTTTATGTGCTAAATGTTATATGTTGTCATATATGATATTATTTGTTCGGATCTATGGTTTGTTGCCAACCGGATTTGAAGGTTTATGTGTTTTGGATTCTAAGCGTATGTATACGATATTAGAACTAGCATTTAATCGTTTGGAGTAATAAGGTGAAATTATTCGGTGTATAGATCAAAATGGTGAGAACAAGAAGCGGAGTTGGAAATGCTAATGAAAACAGGAATCAACCGCCTGTAATCGAGCAAGTACCTGTCGTAGCTGCTGCACCTGAGCCGATAACAATGGTTGGTGTACAAATGATGATTCAAATGATGTTGGATCGTCAGATGGAAGAAACAAGACGCCTGCTTAGGCAGAATCGTGAAGAACCGTCAATTCAAGCGGAAGAGCCCGAGGAGAATGGAGGGCAGTCTGAAGGAGAAAACTTTAGTGGGATCATTGGTCAAGACGAACAACCAGTGGTTAGACGCAATAACCAGTATGGAGGAAATGATGGTCGTGGGTGCAAGTATAAGGATTTCATGGCATCCAAACCACCATGCCTATCCGGAAGCCCGACGCCGGTACAAGTTATGGACTGGGTCTCTGAAATGGAGACTATGTTTGAAAGTTGTGAATGCAGCAACAGGCAGAAGACCGCTCTTGCGATCCCTCTGCTAAAATCTGGCGTGTTGAGTTGGTGGAAGCTGTTAGCTGACTCTATGCCCAAGGGAGAAGCAAGCAAAATGTCTTGGGAAGACTTTGTGGAACAACTAAAACTGCAATACTGCTCCGAGCAGGACCTTCTGGAAATCAGTAATGAGTTTCAGAATTTGAAGAAAGGGAAATTGAGCGTTACTGAATACGCTACAAGTTTCACGGAAAAGATGAAGTTTATCCCATATTTGGTGCCTACAGAACTCTCTAAGGTCAACAAGTTTGCCCTTGGACTACCAGCGGACTATGGTCCAATGGTTAAGCAAGCAACCACATTGAAAGCCGCCATCTGGGCTGCTAGAAATGTTGAGACCTAGATCAGGGAAAAAGGTCTAGAAAGGTCAGAGGTTGGTGAGAAAAGGAAAATCGATGGATTTTCAGGGTCCAGCAAGAAAAGTAAATTCTCGAAGTCTAGTTCGAGAGGAAGTGGAGGAAAGGTAGAGGCGAAATGGTGCGACAAGTGCAAGAAGAAGCATCATGGGAAGTGCAGCGGGGAAACCACATGCTACAAATGTGGAAAGCCAGGGCATTATGCCAACGAATGCACCTTCACCAAGAATGTTTGTTATGGTTGCGGTGAGGAGGGGCACATCTCAAGGGATTGTCCGAAGAAGAAGGAGGCAGCAAGACCCAACATTCCGCCAAAGCCAAAGGCGAGAGCATTCCAGATGACACTGGAAGCTGCTAAAGATGAAGCTGATGTCGCTTCAGGTACCTTTCTCGTTAACAAATTGCCTGCCCAAATTTTATTTGATTCTGGAGCCAACTACTCCTTTATATCGCATGAATTTGGTAGAAAACTAGCTTTGCCTATTGTGAGACTAGATAATGCTTTATTAGTCGAAGTTGCTGGTGGCAAGATTGTACCTGTTAGCCATCATATGAAATACATTTTAATTGATTTGAATGGGAATAAGTTCCACGAGGAATTATTACCTATAGAACTTAATGGTTTTGACATCGTTTTGGGAATGGATTGGCTTAGTGCCAATGATGCCGAAATTTTATGCAAGAAGAAAATAGTGAAAGTGAATCCGCCTGGAAAGGAATCGTTTATGGTGTATGGAGATAAACGCAGAGTAAATTCTGGAATCATTTCTCTAATGAAAGCCAGAAAATGTTTGACCAAGGGATGTACATCATATTTAGCATTCGTGATCGATGCTAAGAAGGAAAAGAAGGTGATGCAAAATATTCCTGTTGTGTGTGATTATCCGGAAGTATTTCCCGAAGATCTTCCTGGATTACCGCCCGATCGACAAGTAGAATTTCGTATTGACTTGTTGCCCGGAACAACGCCAATTGCAAAAACACCTTATCGATTAGCACCGACGGAGATGAAGGAGCTAATGATGCAACTTCAGGAGTTATTGGACAAAGGTTTCATTAGACCTAGTTCATCACCCTGGGGAGCTCCGGTGTTATTCGTAAAGAAGAAAGATGGAAGCATGAGGATGTGCATTGATTACCGAGAGCTGAATAAGGCAACAATAAAGAATAGATATCCGTTACCGAGGATTGATGACCTATTCGATCAGCTACAAGGTTCAAGTTATTTCTCAAAGATCGACTTGAGGTCAGGATATCATCAGCTAAAAGTAAGAGAGCAGGATATAGAGAAGACTGCATTCAGAACCCGATATGGACACTATGAGTTTTTGGTTATGTCGTTTGGACTAACCAATGCTCCCGCAGCATTCATGGATTTAATGAACAGAGTTTGTAACCCGTTCCTTGATAAATCTGTGATAGTGTTCATAGATGACATTCTGATTTATTCAAAAAGCCAAGAGGAGCATGGCAGACACTTGCGAGAAGTTTTGGAAGTCTTGAAGAAGGAGAAGCTGTATGCGAAGTTCTCCAAATGTGATTTTTGGATTCGAGAAGTCCAATTCTTGGGTCACGTGGTCAACCAAGAAGGTATAATGGTTGATCCAGCGAAGATTGAAGCTGTAATGAAGTGGGAACAACCAAAAAGTCCCACGGAGATCCGAAGCTTTTTAGGATTAGCCGGATATTACCGAAGGTTTATCCAAGGCTTTTCTTCGATTGCTAGTCGATTAACAGCTTTGACCCACAAAGGAGCTACTTATGCTTGGAGTGATAAGCATAAAGAAGCATTCGAGAAGCTAAAGAAGAAACTATGCGAGGCACCGATACTTTCTCTACCCGATGGAGTTGAAGACTTCGCTGTTTATAGCGATGCGTCTGGTGTTGGATTGGGTTGTGTTTTGACCCAAAGAGATAAGGTGATCGCATATGCATCTCGACAGCTGAAAGAGCATGAAAAGAACTACCCGACTCATGATTTGGAGTTGGCAGCGGTAGTTTTCGCTTTGAAAATATGGAGGCATTACCTCTATGGCACGAAGTGCAAACTTTTCACTGATCATAAGAGTCTCCAATATCTCTTTAGTCAGAAAGAATTGAATATGAGGCAACGACGCTGGCTGGAACTACTTAAAGACTACGACTGTGAGATACTTTACCACCCCGGTAAAGCCAATGTTGTCGCTGATGCTCTCAGTCGGAAAGTCAATCTTGAAAGGAGAAGGCCAAGAGCGTTGAGAATTGAAGTTGTCTCGACTATTTTGGAAAGTATAAAGAAAGCTCAAGAGGAAGCTTCGGAGAAGAATGACCGAAAGGAGGAACGTTTGGGAAAAACGTTGGTGTTCGGTGTAAACAGTCACGGACTGAAAGTGTTCCAAGATCGGATTTGGATACCTAAGACAGGAGGAGTCAGATCTTCTGATGGAAGAAGCTCACAAGACCATGTACTCAATTCATCCCGGTAGCACTAAAATGTATAGGGACCTGAAACCCTATTATTGGTGGCCGACGATGAAGCTCGACATTGCGAAGTATGTGGCCGAGTGTGTGACTTGTGCAAGAGTCAAGGCACAACATCAGAAACCGTACGGGAGTTTAGAACCATTGCCTGTGCCTATGGGTAAGTGGGAAGACATTACTATGGATTTTGTCACTAAACTGCCCAGAACAAAGAATGGTCACGACATGATTTGGGTGGTCGTCGATCGATTCACTAAGAGTGCACATTTCATAGCAGCCAATGAGAAATGGTCTATGGAAAAGCTTGCGAATTCTTATGTGAAGGAAATTGTGAGACTTCACGGTGTTCCGCTAGCAATTGTGTCGGATCGTGATAGCCGTTTCACCTCACGATTTTGGAAAAGTCTACAAGAGGAATTGGGTACCAAGTTGTGTTTAAGTACAGCTTACCATCCGCAGACTGATGGTCAGAGCGAACGGACGATACAAACACTTGAAGATATGTTGAGAGCGTGTACCTTGGAATTCCTAGGTAATTGGGATGAACATTTACCTTTGGTAGAATTTTCCTATAATAATAGTTTTCACTCGAGCATAAAGATGGCACCTTATCAAGCTTTGTATGGACAGAAGTGTCGTACGCCATCTTGTTGGCTTGAGGCTGGGGAAAAACAGTTTATGGGGCCGGAGATAGTCCATCAAACTGCTGAAAAGTTGAAAATAATTAGGGAGAGAATGTTAGCAGCTCAGGACCGTCAAAAGAGTTATGCTGACAAAAAGCGAAGACCGATAACTTTTGAAGTTGGAGATTCGGTTTTGCTTAAAGTCTCGCCGTGGAAGGGACTTATAAGATTTGGAAAAAGGGGAAAGTTAAGTCCAAGATTTATTGGACCGTTTAAAGTTCTTTAGAGGATTGGGAACCAAGCTTACAAGCTCGAACAACCAGAAGA
This sequence comes from Lactuca saligna, assembly GCF_052625555.1. NCBI lineage: Eukaryota > Viridiplantae > Streptophyta > Magnoliopsida > Asterales > Asteraceae > Lactuca > Lactuca saligna. The sequence goes on from NC_136418.1 coordinate 40,733,860, forward strand.
ACTGAATGGAATTCATAACACTTTCCATGTATGTTATTTGAGGAAGTTCACGGGAGAAGTTCCCGACATAATTCCACTTTCAGAGTTGAGGATCGATGAGAACAAAAGGTTGATTGAGGAACCGGAGGCAATTGTTGACCGAAAGACTAAGAAATTGCGACGTAAGATGGTGGAGTTAGTGCTTGTCCGATGGAAACACACGAATGGGCCAAATCTCACCTGGGAGACGGAGAGTGACATGATGAGTCGCTATCCGCATTTGTTTGCTGGTGTGTGATTCCGGGGACGGAATCATTCTAAGGTGGAGAGAATTGTAACGCCCGTGTTTCTAGGCTTGCCATTTTTAGCAATGTAATAGTCTAGGTTAACCTTGTAACTCAACTTGAAATAATAAGAATGTATTATTTGTGAATTATTTGAATTATGTGATTTATGTGTGTATTTTCTTAATTTTATAATTTAATAAATTAAGAATAAAATAAGCGTCAAAATTTAAGTGTGAGATAAGCCCGACATCTTTGCATAAAGTTGTAGTGGTCGAAACAAGGATTTCGGAGATATAAGGAATGCCAAAATCCGAGTTATAACGAAGAAGTTATGACCTGTCGAAGTTTCGCGACAGAACCGACACGACGTCGAATGACGTAAAATATGAATTTAAGATAGAGCGATATTTAGCCTTAGCGATCTAAACGAAAGTCGTAGATTTCGTTAAACCGAGAGCGTGCATAAAAGGAACGCCCAAATCTAACTTCGTATGAGGAAGTTATGATTTTTCTAAGTTTCGACTTAGCAGTATGCAGCCCGAATACTCGATTTGAGATCGAGCGGTTTTTAGCCGAAACAATCTAAATGAGAATCGAAGATCTTGTTGTTAGTAGTGAAACGATGAAAAGTTAGGCGAGAACGGACGTCAGACGAAGAAGTTATGAATTTATAACGAAGTTTTTCTATCCCGGCCTTCTAAAAATAAATAATAAAAATAAAAGTCAAAATTAGCCGACGGAGTCTAAATGAAAGTTGTAGATTATGGTCTGACCTTCGCGTGGATATAAAGAACATCGAAAACGGAGCTCGTATGCGAAAGTTACGCAATTTAGAAGTTTGACAAGTCAATTATGCCCCGCGTACTCAGTCGGATGCAACTTGTCTGACCAATACTCGAGTGCCACCAGTCGACGCACACAGTGACGTCAAAGTACGCCCCACGTAACCCGAGCACGCCCCGCGTAATTTGAGTACGCCCCGCGTAATCCCAGACCCAGCAGCCTATAAATAGAACTCGAATTCAGCCATTTTCTCTTGTTCAAACTCTTCCCTCTCTCTAAGTTTTGCCTCGATTTGCGTGCCGTTTATACCCCAAAGCCCCGGTAATATTCCCGAGCCCCGAAGCAAGATCCGAAGCCCCGAGGATCCCGAAGAGCGTTATTCCCGAGCCGAAACGCTGCCCGCGAGGAGCCCGGTTTTGTGAAGATCTTCCAGATCTACGGAGAAACACCTCTTCTGCAAGCCGTAGTGCTGCCCGATCATCTTTTGATCAAGTGAGTGTGTAGTTATTTTCATTCCAACGCAATATTATGAAGTATTTCATATAAAATACGTGTTAGGTGTATATATTTGGTTGTTATACGTGTGAGTGTATATTCACTCTCTTCTATCTTATAGATATGATGTATTCTCTATGAAATACGTGTTATGTGTGTATGCCTCATCTGTTATGTGGAATATGTATTGCTTAAAGCATGTTATACAGGTTTTTAAACTATGTATAAAAACGTATATTTTTATCTACTAATATGTTGGGTAGAACATGGGTAGATAATTGGTGTGTAATAAACAGATGAGAGGCCTCGGTGTTATTGGTGTTATTCTAGTCATTCAGCAGAGTATGGATGACGACCACAGACTATTCTAGACTGTCCTGTGGAACACTAGCAGGCTCATTACCTGTAGGTGTTGTGAACGACGTGTTCACCGGTGTACTCTATCCCCCACATGGTTGCCTTTAGGACACTTAATGTTGAGGAAGCCCCTCTGCAGTAATGTCCATCCCGATGAAAAATCCTGAAATAGGTTCCTTATAATAGACGTTATTTTTAGGAAAGTAAGGTGAGGATAACGGGAATGGGTAATCGGGTTTATTGTTGATTGTTGAAATTAAATATAATTATTGTGGGTTGAAAACCCTATATGCTCACCAGGCTCCCAAGCCTGACCCACTCAGTTGATTTATTTTACAGGAAGTGGCGCAAGAGCTTAAGATGGGCGAACATCAAGTTGTTTTGTTTACAAGTCTGTATATGTATATATTTGTTGAATGACTTGTAATGCTATCGTTTATGCTTTATGATCTGTATCGGAACATGACATCCCGACTTTTGATTGTGAAATGAAATCATATTTCTTTATGAAATGTTTTGATAAATATCTATTTTATCATGTTTTGTTTTTGGGAACAAATTCCGCATCTCTTTTAAAATTAAAAGGATTTACTCTGAAAATTATTTTAAAAAGCATAAATGAAATCGGACTTTTTTGGCCGAGATTTTGGGGATGTCACATAATGGCTTACAAACACCAATAGCAAGCAAGATGATTTAGGAGAGAGGAGAGGGGAGGAATTCGGCCAGAGGTTCCTTGCTTAAGGTTGTGTGTCGAATTCCCTCACCCATAGGGTCTATTTATACTTGAAGACTCCTTAAGGGTTTCACCCTAAACCCTAATTGGATAATCTTCTCTTAAGGCTATCCAAATCCATTCCATAGATAACCCTATGGACAATTTGAGCTATCCTAAAGCTCTTAGAATCCGTCCAAGGTATATCCTAATGGATTTACAGTCTAAAGTCTAACTATCAAACAATTGACAGTTTATACCCTCTTATTTAATTAATCTCTTTAAGTCACCAAATTAATACCAATTAATTTATGACTTATATTAATCAAATAGCCAAATATTATTCCTTATAATATTTACTCTCTCTTAACAAATCACCCATCAAGTTGCTATGGTGAAGGCAACCCAAAAGGACCATGCACAACCGAATATAGTTATAGCCTTAGACACTATTCCAACACTTATCTCAAAAACAGGTTGATTATTTGCACTCTCTTTTTTCCCGTGAGGAGATAAAAAGAGCAGTTTGGGACTGTGGTTCTAATAATGCCCTTGGCCCTAATAGGTTTACTTTCGGGTTCTTGAAGAGATATTGGGACATCATTGCAAATGATGTTGAGGCTTTTGTTCATCACTTTTCCATCATTCTATCATTCCTAAGGGGTGTAACACTTTGTTTTTCACTATTATCCCAAAAGTGAGAGACCCAACGACTCCAAAAGACTTTAGACCCATTAGTCACATAGGTTGCCAATACAAAATTATTGGCAAACTTCTGGCTAATCGTCTTGTGGAGGTTATTCATAGTGTCGTTAGCCTTGAGCAATCTGCTTTTATCAAAGGCAGACAAATCTTGGATGGTCCTTTTTTTCTTAATGAATTGGTTGATTGGAGTAAGTCTTCCAATAATCCTTTAATGCTTCTTAAGGTTGATTTTGAGAAGGCTTCTGACTCCTTATCTTGGGATTACCTATTGGAAACTATGTCCATTATGGGTTTTGGGTCTACATGGTGTCGGTGGATTAAGGAGCATTTGTCTACTGCTAGGGCTTATGTTCTGGTTAATGGTTCCCCGACTGATGAATTTCAAATTCACCGTGGGTTGAGACAGGGTGATCCACTATCTCCCTTTCTGTTTATTTTGGCTATAGTGGGTCTTCATATTGATTTATCAAGGGCTCGTTCTGGGAATGCTCTCAAAGGAGTTTCTATTTCAGGAATTGAGATTTCTCATCTCCTGTATGCAGATGATGTTATGTTGTCACTCCTTAGGATCCTAAGAATGCTAATTGTCTCCTTCGTATCTTTAGATGTTTTTACTTGGCTTCTGGGCTTAAAATCAATTTACTTAAAAGTAAACTGATTGGTGTTGGAATTTCTTTTTCCAATGTTCTTATGGTGGCTAAAAGGATTGGTTGTGCAACTTCTATGCTCCCTTTTTTTCCATCTCGGTATCCCGGTGAGTCAGCCTATGACTCGAAAGTCCTCTTGGGTTTCTATGATTGATAGATTTCATTCCAAGCTCTATAATTGGAAGGCTAAGTGTCTCTCGTTTAAAGGTCGACTTACTTTGGTGAAGTTTGTCTTGGGATCTTTAGGGAGTTACTTGATGTCTGTTTTCCTTGCTCCTTTTTCAATTTTGAAGGACCTTGAAGGTTTGAGGGCGAGATTTTTTTGGGGAGCAGGTAGTGATGAACGTCATATGCATTGGGTTAGATGGGACAAAGTTTTAGCCTCCAGGGATGAAGGAGGTTTGGGGATTGGTAGTCTTTTCTCTTTCAATAGAGCTATGATTTTTTGGTGGTGGTGGAGGTGTTATCATTACCCTGATCTTCTGTGGGTTAGAGTCATAAAAACTATATATGGTATGGGTGGTGCTTGCAGGAATTTGAGATATCCTATTACTTGCCAAGGATCTTGGGGAGGGGTCGTTCGCATGTTGTCTTAGTTACGCCAGAAAGATATTGATCTTCAATCTCTATGCCCTATTAGAGTTGGTGATGGTACTCGCACTTCTTTTTGGCATGATGTTTGGAGAGACAATATGCCTCTGTCTACCTCTTTCCCTAGAATCTATGCGCTGGATTTGCATAGACATGCTTCTATTACATATAGGATGTCCTTGGGATTGGGTGTTAATACTATCAGATGAGATCCTAGAGGTGGAGCGGAACAGGAGCAATGGAATAATTTAATTTGTCTTTTGTAGGATCTCCAACTCAGGCCGGTCCCAGATAGACTTGGTTGGGTTATTGATGTATCAGGCAATTTTTCTATCTCTTCGGCTCACAAATTTTTGGATGGTTTCACGCTTAGTAACGGAGGTATTTCAACTCGTTGGAATAATTGGGTTCCAATTAAGATAAATATTCTTATTTGGAGGATTAGATTATCTAGTATCCATACTAGAGAGCGCTTATCTTATAGGGTATCACGGTTGATTCTATTCTTTGTCCGGTTTGTTCTTCTAGAGTGGAGACTGTTGATCATATCTTTGCTGAGTGTTCTGAGTTGAGTGTTATTTGGTCCCGTATTGCGATTTGGTGGGGTGTTAATTGTCCTTCTCAGTTGACCGTGGATTCCCTTTTGAAATGGGCCGATACTACCATCTGCCGAATTGGTTAGCGTAAAGCTTTTGACGCTGTGATTTTGACTGCCTTCTGGTGCATTTGGAACTTCAGGAATTGTGTGATTTTTAGAGCGGATACACTTAAGAAATCTATGATTTTTGATAATGTTGTTCATAAATCTTTTGTTTGGATTTCTAGTGCGTGTAGTAAAGCCAATATTAGTTGGTCATCTTGGCTTCATAATCCTTTTTTCTGCTACTATTTTGATGTAATTCTTTTTCCAACTTCTTGCTAGCTTAATATTATTCTGCCGTTCCAAAAAAAAAAAAAAAACATGGTTCAGTTTAATTTGACTTGCATCCACTACCAAACAAGATAGATGAAATTTTATTAACATTAAAGAAAATTACAATCATACAATGCTAAACTGCACTTGTAATCTGATCAATTGTTATAAGATATCACTCGTAATTTTTTGCTACAAAAAATAAGACTCAACAGAAATACAACCTTACTATTTCTTTTGTGTGTATCTATATGTTCGTTGTTGAGCATCTTCTTAACTTACGACACACATCTATTTATACGTGCTTCAATCGTAAATTATTGAGATAATCTTCTCTATGCTTACTCTTAATATTTTAACATATTAAAAGAACCGTAAATTATTGAGATGACAATTAAAGTATCATTTTCAACTTAAGTATCATTTTCAACCAAGCAATTAATGATCCACATGTTCGTCAAGTTGAAAAAAATGTGAACCACCAATTTACACGTTCACTGGCAATTCATTTTGAATTGTTAATTTCCAAGTTTCATTTATGGTCCTTGAACTTTGTCATTTATGGCTCCACTAGCCCAAAAGTCACATACAGCTATAGTAACTTTCATGTTGGTTTGTAACATGTCATGTGAAGAGACTGACGACGGTTTGAATGTCGTCTCCTCCTACTACTCTTTTTTCACATAATTCATGCTTTGCTGCCCTTGGCTTCTCTTTTTTTATTTTTATTTATTTATTTATTTTTTACAGCTTTTATCCGTACTCTTTTTATAAATTTGGCCCATGTTTGACTTTTATTGGTAGAATTTTTTTAACAATAAATTTACATAAATCGTACTTTTTTTTTTTTTTTTTGACATAAATCGTTTGACGAAAAAAGTTACATTCAGAGAAATTTAAAAAAAAAAATGATATTTGTATAATAGCCAAAGTTTTTTTTTTTTTTTTTTTTTTTAATTATTTTGGTTTATACTAATTTTTATACCAATTTATTTATTTAAAAATACATAATTAACACCCACCTGACAACTAGTTAACAATATCCACCTAGTGGTGGGTGGGTTTGGTAGGTTTGGTAGGTTTCCGAGGCTTATTCAGATATCTTATCGACTTTCTTCGCAAATTTTTTTTTTTTTTTTTTTTTTTAATTTCTGATCAACAAAGAGTTCAAGGATACGTGAAGAGTATCATCAATGGCGTCTTCATCCATTTACAAGAATTTCAAGTATGATGTGTTTTTAAGTTTTTGTGGCGACGACGTTCGAAAGACTTTCGTTGATCATCTTTATCATGCTCTCAAGCAGAAAAACATTCATACTTACAAAGACGATGAGGAAATCAATCAGGGCAACTGGATCAGTGATGAACTCATGGGATCCATCGAAGACTCAAAATTGTACATCATTGTTTTCTCTACAAACTATGCATCTTCATCGTGGTGTTTAGATGAGCTTGTGAAGATAATGAACTGTCACAAGACCAAGGATCATACTGCTTACCCCGTCTTCTATGATGTGGAACCCAAGGAAGTTCGCAGACAAAGTGGGGTAGTTGGAGAAGCCTTTTCAAAACATGAAAACAAAAACGAAGAGACTACTGAGAAATGGAGGAAGGCTATGACAGATGCGGCGAATTTGGCTGGATGGGTGTTGAAGAATACTGACGATGGGTAATTAATGACTTTATCATCATGTTTTTGCGTTATTTTGATCGGTCATGTTGAATTTGTCATGAATTATGATTATACAACTATGTTATTACTTAATTTACACCTTCGTTGTTATAGATGTGAAAGTAACTATTAGTGTAGATTGAGTAAGCTAATTAAATCTTCTTTAAAATACAGGCATGAAGCTAAATTTATCCAAAAAATTGTTGAAGGGCTTTCACTAGAGTTACAATCCCTCCATTTCGGCATTGATGAAAAATTAGTAGGCATGGTGACCCGAATGAACGATGTTTTATCAGCTTTAGGAACTGGTTGTGATGATGTTCGCATGATTGGGATCAAGGGAATGGGAGGTGGTGGGAAGACATCGTTGGCTAGAGCTGTTTTTGATCAGATATCCTTTCAATTCGAAGGTGCAAGCTTCGTTGAGAATGTAAGGGAAATTTCAAAAGATTATTTGTCCGGTTTGAAGTCGTTGCAAAAACAAATCCTTTGTGATGTCTTAAATGAGCAAGGTATCACCGTCAGCAGTGTTTATGATGGAAATAACAAGATGAAGAGGAGGATATGTGGTAAAAAGGTTCTTCTCGTTCTAGATGATGTGGATCATGTAGAGCAGCTTGAGGCGTTAGCCGGTGAGACAAATTGGTTTAAGCAAGGAAGCAGAATTATCATTACAACAAGAGATGAGCAAGTGCTTGTAGCACATGGAGTGAAGTCGATTCATAATATCAAGTTGTTATTGGATAAGGAAGCAATTTGCCTCTTCTGTAGGTATGCATTTGGGAGAGTGATTCCAAATCTAGGGTACGAAGAGCTATCACAACAAGTTGTGCATTATGCTGCTGGTCTTCCCTTAACGATCAAAGTTTTGGGTTCGTTTCTTTGTGGTAAAAGTGAGCTCGAATGGATAGATGCCCTAGAAAGACTAAAAACAATTCCATTAAAGGAAACTCTGAAGAAATTGGAATTAAGTTATATGGATCTAGAGGATGACTACAAGGAAATATTTCTAGATGTTGCATGCATACTAAAAGGTTCGCCGAAAGACACTGCAATCCGAATGCTTGAAAGCTGTGGATTTCATGCAAGAAATGGTTTAAGAGTTCTTGAGCAAAAATCCCTCATAACTAATCATAATGGGTACCTAAGCATGCATGACCATATTGAAGAAATGGGAAAGAATATTATTCGTCGTTCGCATCCGGATAAGCCTCACAAACATAGTCGATTGTGGATTGACAATGAAATTGAACATATATTAGCTAATGACTTGGTAAGGATGCATTTTATTTTGAAGTTGGAGTTAACATATTTTCATTTAACAGGGCACAAAATTTAATGGTGCTTTCTTTTGAATTACAGGGTACTAAATCAACAAGATATATACGGTTCCACATGTCGAAACTCAGTCCCGAAATTATGATGAAAAGTCTTCGAAAGATGAAGGAGCTAAGATTTCTTCACGTGTTGTGGGGATTTATTGATGCAAGTACTGAAAGTGATTGTTCTTGTCCGAACTTTAAATTTCCAAATACTTTGCAATATCTGCATTGGCACGCTTACCCTTTTAGGTCTTTACCCGAAACATTTCAAGCAAATAATCTTGTTGCACTTCTGATGAGTAATAGCAAAATTGTACAACTTTGGGAAGGGGGAGAAACAAAGGTAAAATATATTATGGTTATTTGATTCTTCTCCATCAATCAATTTAATGCTATATAGATCCATTGCTTTGTCATTACACCAATATTCATCCTTTTTTTGCTTCTATTAATTATTAGGTTCTTCACAAGCTAAGATTCCTTGACCTCAGTTATTCAAAGTTGAGGACGCTTGATCTTGGACTTACTCCAAATATCGAGACAGTGCGTCTTGAAGGATGTGCTGATTTGGTAGAAGTTCACTTTCTCGCTGAATGTTTAAAGCTTATAACTGTTCACCTCGGTTTTTCAATGGTGAGGACCCTTCACCTTGGATCGACTCCTAATCTTGAGCTTTTAGATCTTCAAGGATGTCCGAATTTGGTAGAACTTCAAATGCCTCGCAGATCTCCAAATCTAAGATACCTCAGACTCACTGATTCAATGATTAAGAACCTTGACATTGGGCTGACTCCAAATCTAGAGGAATTAGATCTTCAAAATTGTAATTATTTGGAAGAACTTCATATGGTCGGTGGATGTCTGGAAAAGCTTGTATACTTTGACATGAGTGATTGTTTGAGGTTTAATCATTTTCAGTTTTGCATAGAGGATGAAACACTTGAGGTTGCTCCTTTAGCTGAGTTAAAACTAATAGCGGAGCCCCTAGATGGATGTTCGTTGCACCCAAACAACAACTTTCCAAAGTTTCGGTTTAGATGTTTATATAAAGAAAATCGACCCTTATTGACAACAAACATAGTAAAGCTTATTTCTATAGGTCCGTGTGATTGCACAAACCTTGATACGCTTTCAAGAAGCATTTGTGGGTTACAACTTTTAAGAAAGCTTATTCTCGAAGGTGGTATTCAAGAGGTCCCAAAGGACCTTGACAAGCTAGAATATCTAGAGAAGCTAGAATTTTCTTACACAAACATTAAACATCTTCCTGATAACATTTGCATGTTGAAACATCTAAAATATCTCCACCTTAGGGATTGTTCGTTGCTTGAGAAGTTACCCAAGGATCTTGGTGAATTGGAATGCTTAAAAGAGCTAACTTTGTCATCCGCAAAGATTAAAGATCTTCCTGATAGCATTTGTATGCTGAAACATCTTGAATCTCTCAAACTTGTTGATTGTTCGTTGCTTGAAAAGTTACCTAAGAATCTCGGCCAATTGGAATGCTTAAAAGAGCTAACCTTGTCATCTGCAAAGATTAAAGATCTTCCCGATAGCATTTGTAAGCTGAAACATCTTGAATCTCTTAAACTTGTTGATTGTTGGTTGCTTGAGAAGTTACCTAAGGATCTTGGCGAATTGGAATGTTTAAACGAGTTAACTTTGTCATCTGCAAAGATTAACGATCTTCCTGATAGCATTTGTATGCTGAAACATCTTGAATCTTTTAAACTAAAGCATTGTTCTACTCTTGAGAAGTTACCCAAGGATCTTGGCGAATTGGATTGTTTAAAGCACCTAAATTTGTATTCTGCAAAGATTAAAGATCTTCCCGATAGCATTTGTATGTTGAAACATCTTGTATCTCTCGGACTTGAAAAATGTTTGTTTCTTGAGAAATTACCCAAGGATCTTGGCCGATTAGAGTGTCTAGAGAAACTCGACCTCAGGTATTGCAAGCTTTTACAACGTATCCCGGATAGCATATGTAACATGAAACGCCTAAAACGTCTCCATCTTCGCTATTGTGTTCAACTTGAGAAATTGCCCGATGAACTTGGACGTTTAGAATCTTTACGATATTTGGATTTAAGAAGCACTTGCATTTGTCACCTTCCACAGAGCATCTTTTTGTTGGAAGTGTGTATTACTGGGGAAGGAGCTCCTCTCGAGTTATATGGTCCGTACTGTTACATACATGTCTCCAATGACGATTTTGAGAGGCTGGGAAGGCCTGGAAAAAGCCAAGTTTAATTAAGGGATAATGACTTGAAAGGGTAACGAACTTTCAACTTTTGTCACATTTAGTCACTAAACTTTTTTTCGTTATCTATTTGCCATTGAACTACTGAAACTGTTCACATTTTACCTTTATGACCGGCTATTACCGGTCATAAGGGTAAAATGTGAACAGTTTCAATAGTTTAGTGGCAAATTGATAACGAAAAAAAGTTTAGTGACTAAATGTGAACAAAATCGAAAGTTTGTTTCCCTCTAAAAAGTTCAATGACTAAATGTGAACAAACTTCCTGTTGTATTATGTTTTAGGAAAATTATTTATTTTTATTTAATTGTAGCAACATTTGTTGATGAAGAAATCTATGAAATAAAAAAAACAAAATGAAACATCCGGATTTCCAGGTATCATAATTTAAGTATTTTTCTTTTGAGTTAGGAAGAGAGACTCAACGAGTTGACGCCTCAACTCGTCGAGTAAGGTCGCGACTGATGACTTGGATTAATGAATGGACTCGACGAGTCGGTGAGGCGATTCGACGAGTCCGCGCTGTTGGCAGAAACCCTAAATCTTTGGGCCCGAGCCATATTTAAAGGAACTTATGACCTTCAATTGCGACTACTTTTCCTATAAGTGAGAACCCTAGCGAGCTTGAGTGTGTAGAGTGAGAGGAAGAGCTATCTTGAGATTTTTGGTGTGATAGATCTGGACCCTTCTAGGTCCAGAGAGACGAGAATATGAAACTTTAGTAGAGTAAACCTTGGGGTTCGAAGTTATGAAGCATAACCTTAACCAGCAATGTGATGAAATAAATGTTGGATAAGGTGTCTAAGTCCATAACTATTTCTGGTATGTACTTGACCCGACCCGGCATGGTCCATTTGGGTTGCATGGCACCATGCAATTGGATAGACTAAATGAGAGAAATAACACTTGGAGATTATTAATATATTATAAGTTCTAATATATTAATAATATTATTTGATTAGTTTGATCAAGAATTAATTTAGAATTAATTATGTGATCAAAAGATAACTAATTAAATATATGGGTTGATTATGTAAATAATCCATATCTTGTATAGTGGGCTAAAAGGCTCCATGGACCATCAAGTTGGGTTCCACCCATAGGATGCTCCATGGATGCTCCATGGGAGTTACAAACCCATGGGTCATGGAAATGAAGAGTCATGACACATTAGGGTTTAACCCTAGATGTGTCAACACTATATAAGTAACTTGTTCTCCACCTAAAATCGGCTACACTAAGAAATAAGAGGGCTTGGCCGATTTTAAGAAGTGTGTATACTCTCATAAGTTCTTCCAAGAGCATTTGGTGTTGTGTGAAGCATTTGAGGCATCACACTTGGGGTGCTAGGCTCACAAGGTTTCAAGGAACACAAACAACAACAAGGTAAGTTATTCTATCTATACTTTATGTTAAAATTGTTCCCCATGTATGCTAGATAGGAATATAACCTTGGAATTCAACTTTGCATGCTAATTAGACAAACATAGATCCAAGGTTATTAGGGTTGCATGTACACTTAGGTAGTGTTAGAATGCTCAAAACCCATCAATAAAATGATGAGAGATAGGTGATGATAGAAAGGTGATGATAATTAGGAAAATAGATGATGATGAATATGTGATATAGGATGAAAGGAGATACCATAACCTTAACCAGCACTGTGGCGATGTAGTCATCTACCAGAGTATAGATGGCGACCACGGACTATTCTAGACAGCCCAGTGGAAACACCAGCAGGCCCATAACTTGTAGGTGATGAATTACAATTTCAGGCGATATTGTAACTACGTATTCATGTGATGATACTCTAACCCCTTACTATGAATTACGAGTTCAGACGATGTTGTAACTATATATTCATGGGATGTCACAAATTTCGCATGCCAAACCAATGGTCATAATTCACATCAGTGAGAATAATCCATTTTTTTGTAAAACCAAAATCAGATTGGAAATTTTGATTTTTTATTTTGGAAAATGTCAAACCATTGGTTTTTTATTTCGGTTTTGGTTTTTTGTTTTTTTTTAAATATATTTTCAGGGTTTTGTTTTGTTTTTTTTTTATTTCATAGATTTCTTCAACAACAAATGTTGCTACAATTTAACAAAAATAAATAATTTGCTAAAACATAATACAAGAGGAAGTTTGTTCACATTTAGTCATTGAACTTTTTAGAGGGAAACGAACTTTCGATTTCGTTCATATTTAGTCACTAAACTTTTTTTTCGTTATCTATTTGCCATTGAACTATTGAAACTGTTCACATTTTACCCTTATGACCGGCAACAGCCGGTCATAAGGGTAAAATGTGAACAGTTTCAATAGTTCAATGGCAAATAGATAACGAAAAAAAGTTTAGTGACTAAATGTGACAAAAATCGAAAGCTCGTTACCCTTTCAAGTCATTATCCCTTTAATTAATTAATTTTTCAGATGACGTCGTTTTCTGATATAACTTTTGAGCATCGTTCAAGTTAGAACCCACGAATGGTTTTGGCAGATGAAAAAGCTGACAATTCTTTTATCAAATTAATGTTTTACAGTGTCGGAATTTAAGAACATATAAAATTTTATTCCCTTTTCCGTTACATGCATTTGAAGTTGTACTTGAGTTACAATCGTTCCTAACATTTCAACTATTTCTCGCTGGGAAAACCAATCAAGACATAAGAATTAAACTCTTAGCAATGTGATTTTGCATTTAATGCATGTGTAGGTTTAATTGACTTACAGCTAGTTAAAGGCCTACAAATTTAGTATTAGACTAGTGTGTGGCTGTGTCAAGTTGTTTTTGTTTCAAGTGTGTTTCTGTTAATTTGATTTTCGCATATTGACTGGGTATGTAGATAAACGACATACGTAGTTCATTAGAAAGTAGTACATGATTTTGCATATAATGGTGTTGGAATCCTAAGTCGAGTAGGACTTGGAGACCAAGTAATAGCAACCTAGTTTTTAGGAAATCATAAACAAGTAGGTTTCTAGTTTCCTAATTGTAATCTAATTACATGTCGGTAGTTAGGAGTATATTTACATTGTTTTAGGTCGAGTTATGATCATCGGAAACCATTGTAAACACCGTGAGTTTTGAGTGATATTCTCACAATAATCAAAGAGTTATTTTGATTAACATAACTGTGTTTACATATCTATCTTTAAATGGAATAGGGAAACATACATACGGGTTTATACATGCACACCCAAAAGCTAGACATAGGTAAACATCCATATATGTTACAGGAATGGAAAGAGGTTTTTTGCAGTAATTTATTTACATAACTAAAAAAAAACACTTCCAACCTATTTATCAATCACACTCTATACTTTGCGTCATACACTTGCATTCATCCTACAATTTCAAAAGTAAACGTATGAGCAAGTCAAAAGTTACCATTAACTCTACAAAATTTAAAAATTTATAACCTCTAGGTATTCTTGTTTTGGGTGGTATCAATGGATATCTATTCCATTTTGTCAAAATTCAATATGTCAAGCAAGGAATCAGTCTTCTGTTTGCCAACTATGTATTCCTTTGTTTCGATAATCTCTGTTTTCAATCATTGTAGATTAAGCGGATTAATTACATGCATAATAATATTAGAATTAAAAATTTTAAATATAATAAAGTGTTGATAATCACTTGCAAATTAATTTGTAGATTTTGAAAGTGGAATGCTTAAAAATGAAATAAAATGAAAGTAAGAAGCTATAATCGGTAAATTTTAAAAGTGAAGTGCTTTAAAAAGAACTCGAATGAAAGTCGGATGTTGTATTTGGTAGATTTTTTAAAAAACAGTAGTAGAAATTTAACAAATCATTAATGAGAAATTGCATTTCCCTAAGATCCACTTGTTAATAGTTAAAAGCCGTACATCTGTAATCAGAATTTGTCCATAAAATATGAAGGTTACGAAAAACTTCCAAAACCAATGACATATTAAGGCGATAAAAAATATATACATTTACTTTGTAAATTATCACAAGGAAAAAAATTAAGAAGGATAATAAATAGAGATACTCACTTCTACTTCTTTCACAATCACCAATTATTAAATTAAAGTTAAGCCAAAACAAATCGCCTCATTTTCATATCAGAGTCGTGCTACCTTTGCAATGCTTAAAGGGCCTTCATGTACATATCACCTGTCTTGTTCATTCCACTGCTTCTATATGTTACCTTGCAGTAAACAAACAGATGCAACAAAAAATAAGGTTAGGAAAAACCAAAAAATCCAACATCAAATTAATTGCTAACCTTACCGTTACCGAATCAAGTAGTTGCCTCCTTTTAAATGTTTGATCTGCTATCAATTCCTCCATCTTATCCCCTCACTACCCCCTACAGTTCAACCAAGACACCCATTTAATCAACACCTTCAACAATTAAAAATCAGTTCTATAAAAGAATATCTGCCATAAACTAGCTTTCCTTTAATTCCCAAGCACAAATCAATAAGCAAAGCATGAAATAAACAACATATATATCTTTATCTTTACTACTTATAAAAGAAATCTAACTATTTCTATAAATAGATTGAATATAATAATATTATTTTTTTAAGACGTACAGCTAATATTACAAACAACCATTAATAAAATAATATTAAATTTTAAATTTGTTTTGATTCCTTATATTTCTCAGCAAAATCCTAATTTCATGGTCATTCAAAATTTAAAACCTTTTCATCCTAATACGCTTCAACAAATATCCTTTAAATGTTGCATTTGCAGCTGATTAAAATATCTCATAGCAGACGTGTGTTTGTTCTCTCCACCTTATAAACCCTGCTATAAATCCCACTGCCATGAAGTATTTCCCTTATAAACCCTAATCGTTTTTCTCCCTCTCTTAGACGAAGACAATGTGTTTTTTTTAAGAAAAAAAGTTTGAAAATATTCCAATTTCTCAAAAAAATTTACCCCAAATGCGAAACTGGGTAAAATTTTCCATTTTGCGAAGACTACAGGGATGCGAAATGAAAATTCTGCACTTTTGTCTTTTTATGACCCCATTTTGCGAAGTTGGACCACTTATATTATTTCTTGAAAAGATCAGGTGCCAAATGCGAAACTCTAAGCTTTCTTCCCCAATTCGCATTTATACATTAAAAACTTCGCATTTTCATTCAAATTCTTCGCATCTTGCATCCATCCGTCTTTGAGTTCATTCGCATTTCATCGCATTAACTGAGAAATTAATCAGTTGTCTCATATTCGCATTTCAGTTGTTTGAGAAACCCAGATACGAACCCAAATGCGAAACCCACTGATTTCAAATGCGAACCAACCAAAAATCATCAACCACGTACTTGTGTCACCAAATGCGAACTGAATATCACCATTAAATTCTCCTCGCATTCCATAGATGCGAACACAATCCAGATCTCCGACTCCAAGCTTGCGAAATCAAAATCAATTAACCTCAAACAAATCGTGAACTTCTTATGCGAACTGTTTTGACCCACAAAACCAAATGCGAACTCAATTGATGTCATATGCGAACTGATTTCATAGATGCGAACACAATTGATTTCATATGCGAATCCACATCCATCGATATGAAACCAATACCAGTTACAAGCAATTAGTAGCAACAACCATCGATCCTCTAATTTTCAATTACTCAGCCTTCGCTTTTCATACAACCCGTCGACCCTGAAAAATCGATAAACACCAAATGTCTCATTTTTAGATCGATTTTCTGATTAAATGTCATATTTGAAGAATGATCGATTTTCTGATTAAATGACCCCATTTTGCGAAGTTGGACCACTTATATTATTTCTTGAAAAGATCAGGTGCCAAATGCGAAACTCTAAGCTTTCTTCCCCAATTCGCATTTATACATTAAAAACTTCGCATTTTCATTCAAATTCTTCGCATCTTGCATCCATCCGTCTTTGAGTTCATTCGCATTTCATCGCATTAACTGAGAAATTAATCAATTGTCTCATATTCGCATTTCAGTTGTTTGAGAAACCCAGATACGAAGCCAAATGCGAAACCCACTAATTTCAAATGCGAACCAACCAAAAATCATCAACCACGTACTTGTGTCACCAAATGCGAACTGAATATCACCATTAAATTCTCCTCGCATTCTATAGATGCGAACACAATCCAGATCTCCGACTCCAAGCTTGCGAAATCAAAATCAATTAACCTCAAACAAATCGTGAACTTCTTATGCGAACTGTTTTGACCCACAAAACCAAATGCGAACTCAATTGATGTCATGTGCGAACTGATTTCATAGATGCGAACACAATTGATTTCATATGCGAATCCACATCCATCGATATGAAACCAATACCAGTTACAAGCAATTAGTAGCAACCATCGATCCTCTAATGAGGAAACAGTTTCCTATTCGATTGTGCTTTGCAATGACAATCAATAAAGCTCAGGGACAAACAATTCCATATGTAGGTATCTATCTTCCAGAACCAGTATTCTCGCATGGACAACTTTATGTTGCATTGTCCAGAGGGGTTTCACGTTGCAATACAAAAGTATTAGTAAAGCCTAACGAAAATTCAAAAGGTGATGGGGTTTATACAGCAAATGTGGTGTATAAAGAAGTATTGCACGATTAATATTTTGTGTCGTCTTGACTGGTTGCTTTTTATTGGTTATTTGATGCATGATGTAACAAATAACACCATAGTTTGATTATATTGTCTTCAACATGTACTTTTTTTTAACATAACAATTTTGTAATGGAAACATATCACCGAAAGAACTCACGTGCCCCGCCGCTTTGCGCGGGTAGACGGCTAGTATATATATATATATATATATATATATATATATATAGGGAAAAGGTGAATATATCCTTAAGGCTATATAAGTTTAGGTACCCAAAATCACCATAATACGTCATTTTGTTTGATATATTTATTATAATGTTCTTCAACTTTAATCCTTAACTTGATTTACTTTCAAGATTTTCAAATTTTCATTATTATCTTCCTCTTACATCACATCTTTTTGACGAACATCAATTAACCTATATATATTGTAGTTGAAAATGAAAATTATGAAAGAGGAAAATAAATGTAAAATTTATAAAAATCTTTGAATGAAATCAAGTTAAAAGTTGAATTATAAGAACATTAGACAATTACAATGTATATATGATACAAAATAACGTAGTATTGTGAGTTTGGGTACTTAAACTTATATACTTTAAAGGTATATTCACTTTTCCATATATATATATATATATATATATATATATATATATATATATCCACACTCACTGCTTTGCTTCTCCATATTTCTTTTTCGTTTATAGAGGTCATTTCCTTCACATGTACTTGAGATACATGATGAAGCCTCTTACTTTGATCAAACTGTCATACTTTTCAACGTCACTCATTACTTTCTTGTTCACTATTCTTTGTTTCGGTGATAATGGTAGAGCACGGGTGACATTGCCGGAAAATGCTACTATACCTGCAGTTATAGTGTTTGGGGACTCAATTATAGATCAAGGAAATAACAATAACTTAAACACTTTGACTAAAGCCAATTTTTCTCCTTACGGAAAGGATTTTGTCGCCGGAAAATCAACCGGAAGATTTTCTAATAATAGGACACCGGCCGATATGTTTGGTAAAGCCTTGTTTTTTTTTTATGACTCAATATTATTTTGATGCATTTCTCTATTGAATATACTTGTTGTAGTTTTGGTGAAACCTTGTTTTTGTGACAAACCCAACTTTTTCGCCATGTCAGTCTATATAGACTCCAACTTCTGCTTTTGTTTTTTTGAATATCATGTTTGTAAATTTTAGAAACTGATAACTGCTTTAGACGTGATATCAAGTTTTTCATGTCGCACATAAACGAACATATATCTTTATATCACCTACACATTAATGAGTATCCCAGTTAATTTTTTGCGAAAGGAATCTTTAAATCCTATGTTTACGTATTCGTGAATTAGTTTAGAAGATGATTTATATTGATTAATTATACTTCGATCTTTATATTTCATGTAGCTTTTTTGACATAGTTCAGTGGTTTAAGTGAACAAAATCTCTTTCGTGCATCATCGAACATAGTTTAGGTATTACGATCAATAAATTGATCATTAGAAAAAAAAATACATATTACAAGTATGAATTTCAAAACTAAATCATAAAGTTAACGCGTTGAAGTTGTGACTTCTAACACATTGTGGCTCTTTAATTTTGATTCCGACCAAACTATCTGGAATAATCCATAATAAATGTTCATGAGGAATAGATAATTATAGATTCATAGATTACAAATTTAATCCATTTTGTGTAGTTACATGTGAAGGGAGTCAATTCTCTCACTCCTTCAACCCATTTGTTATAACATTTTTACCAAAAGGACCTTTAAACTATAATAATGATAGATCATGAGTTCGTGTCTTTTAGCTGATATAGATGGTATTTAGAAATAGTTTATGTAGTTTGCCGTTTTAAAAATAAACATCATTTTGTGATTTATCACACTTTTACCTTCCCATACCACAATAAATAAAAACTCTTCATTTTTATTTTTTTCTAATACACTCAACTTTTTATTTTAAAATAAATACAAACTATATAAAATCATTTATCAGCCTCCATATCAGTGAGTGAAACCCTAAAAGAGAGCCCCCATCGTCCTTAGTGTGTGAGAGTGTTGATTGGAGCTTTTTGTGCCTTGGTGACTTAGTGAAGAAGAAGGAAAGGAGTTCTTGGAAGCTAAAGCTTTGAGGTGCCATTTTGGATCTGAGATCTACAGAGCAAGGGACTACACTTAGAGGTATAAAGTTCAAAACTTTCCTCTTCTTTTGATTTGTTGTTGCATGTGCTTTTGCTATGGCTAAAAACCCTAAAGGTGGAGACTTTATGAGTCTAAAGTGCTCCATGGTCCGAGATCTGTCCCCATTCAGTACTATTAGTGATTTAGAGCCATAAAACTTCCATCTTTAGTGATTAGTTTGAGGTCATGCTTGAGTATAAGCCTTCTAGAGTTAAAGGATGGAACATTGTGAGAGTTGGTGACTTATCCAGCCATGCAAAGGCATAAAGTCACCAACTTTATGGATTAAGAGGCTTAGATGTGGTCGGATCTAAAATTTGGATGTGAGTCTTAACTGTTTAAGATGTAAAGAGTTAAAGTGCTGAAGCTGGGAGTACCCGGGCGTAATCCCAGTACGCGCCGCGTATTGGGTGGCGTTCCCCAATCCTGAGAGGCAGCCGGGTACGCCCAGCGTTTTTAATATATCACAATTCATGGTTTTTAATTCCCTACAAAATGAGTATAATATATATATGAAATATAATTTTTTTTAAAAATAAAAATATAGTGAGGGGAGCTTCCCACACATTCCATGAAAAGATTTAAAAAAATTTTATAAATATTAAAAAAGATTTAAAAATTATAAATATAGTGAGGGGAGCTCCCCTACAAAATTTTATAATTTTTTTTCTATTTTTTTAGTTGTTATATAATTTTATAAATATTAAAAAAGATTTAAAAAAACTACCCAATTACATGAAAAGAGAGAGTGACACCTTCTCCCCCCACCTCTTTTATGTGGGTTGGTTCCTTCACCCAAGGGATAATGTTGCACTGTGAGGAAAACTTCCTTTTCATTTTTCCCGCTATGATACCGTACACCCTTATATAGTCCAAATTCGAAAAAAAAAGTAATATTTGGTATACAACCAAAAATAACAATATCAAATCAAAATAAAAAAATATAAATAATGTGTTTTGTGCCCACTTTCTAAAACATATCTCAAAATAGTATTTTATAATCACTTATTTTATGTGTTAAAGATTTTATTAATATAATATATGTTTTTTATAGTCTTCCCGTTCCGTTTCTCTTCCAGATGAACTATACCAAGGAACATGTTTGATGACATCCAACCGCCCATGCAACCACATGAACTCCCCTCTCGTTTTGGAAAATCAAAATTCGTAAAAGCTAATCATGAACTATATACGATTATCTTGCTAAAATATCAAGTTGAGATCGTGTTAGAAGAGTCGGAGCTGAACTCAAGATGAATTTTGATTCATTTATTAAATGAGTTCGAGCCTGATTCAATCACTAAATTAAAATAAACAATTCTAACATGTCACATCTTATCTTAGATTTGGGAAATCCAGAAGATAGCAAAAAGAACATTCTTGTTATAATCAACTTGGTTCAATGTCCAAAAATATTCTAACATTTCAACTGAAATTTCGTTATGACCTTTAAGAAAACCGGATAAATTACGACTCTAGAAAAATCCATCCGTAATTAAAAATATTAAGCACATATCAAACTATTACCAAAAAATTATATGTGTTTTACTAAACCCAAACATATTTTCCCCCGATATGATGACATTACTATATTGTCTAGGGAGACAATCAATCGTTTGATCATCACTTATATCTATAAAATTCTTATGGGACTTCTGTGGTGATGATAGGTGGGAAAACCACCTATCAGGAGCTCTAGAACATCTGAAGCTTTGCGAGGATGTATCCAAGCCTCCAAACTTCTCATAGATAAAAAGAAATTACGTCACATATAGTTCGAACTAAAAACATGTAATGAAGATTAATTTGGTTTCACATACAACAAAATAAGCTAAGCCATTAACAATAAATTTATAATCATTCACAAATGCAAATTTTTCTTAGACCTCTTAGAATCTTATCCGATAGTCGAATATCATTTATTTATTAATACATGTTTTTAATTTTATTAAATAACACTCAATCGTTGTCTGTACTTTATTTTTTTTAGATTTTTCTATATCTATACGTCTCCAAGAAAATTTTAGTTCATATTATTATATTATGTATAATTTTTTATTCGTAGAAAATAAAAATAAGCCTACTTTCATTGATTTTCAGTCGAACAACTAGGAATAAAGGAACTTTTGCCAGCATATCTTGATCCATCCCTAGATGATGAAGAACTTCTAACTGGTGTAAGCTTTGCTTCTGGTGGGTGCGGATATGATCCCCAAACTTCCAAAATAGTGGTAATATGAAAATTTTATCCGTACATAATCTTTTCTAGCTTTTATCAAAATTTTCACAAACCAAAAAGGGAAAATGACTTAAAAGCCCAACGAAGTTTCCAAACCATTTAAAAAAACTCAATCATGTTTTGTCTGTTCAAAAAAACCCAATGAACTTAACATTTTGTCTAAAAAGTCCAACAAAGTTCCAAACCGTTCAAAAAATCCTAATTTTGTTTTGTTTAAGTTTGGAACAGTCAAAACATGATTGGAGTCTTTTAAACGTTTTGAAAACTTCGTTGGTCTAACAAGTCATTTTTCCGACACGGTAATATGCCACGTCATATGTTTCTGTTATTTGACTTTCAGGAAAGTTTAACTTAGTTGGGGTTTTTAGAAAAAATGTTAAGTTTGTTGGGTTTTTTTGAACAGACAAAACATGATTGGGGTTTTTTAAACGGTTTGAAAACTTCGTTGGGCTCATAAGTCATTTTCCCAACCAAAAATTACTGAATGTGACTAAATTGAGGGGTAATTGTGGGGCTGAATCTGGTTGACACACCCGTAGTCCATTCAATATATAATAGAATTTGAATTATTAAATTAAGATTATCCTTGCTTCAACTATTTTTTATTCTAAAAAATACCTTCTTTTGTTAATGCTCATAATTTTAACTTTTTATAGACTAATTAGAATATTATGTATATCAGTCGGTTTTGTCATTAACGGATCAGCTACAACAATTCAAAGAATATATAGAGAAAGTGAAGCGAATGGTTGGTGAAAGAAGAACACAAAGCATATTAGCAAATAGTTTATTTTTGGTCGTTGCGGGCACCGATGATATTGCTAATACTTACTACACTATCGGCATAAGGAGATTACAATATGATATCCTCTCTTACACAAACTTAATTGTATCATCTGCTTCTGACTTCATACAGGTATAGTTAGTTATTTAGTTCTTTTAATGATATTACGCATATGTGTTTTGCACATAGAACATACATCATTTTTATAGTCGGGTAACGTTCCAGTTAGAAGTAACACTGACATGTAGATTCTTTATTAAAACATTTTAATTACATTGAAGGATATTTACCAACTCGGAGCAAGAAGAATAGGGGTCTTCGGTGTACCTCCAATAGGATGTTTACCATCACAAAGAACTTTTAATGATGATGGGATTCGAGTGTGTAGAGAAGAGTATAACAATGCATCAAAATTATATAACATCAAGTTGCAACAAGAACTTGAGGACCTCAAACAGGCTAATGTGCAATCCAGGATTGTTTATTTCGACATATATAACTCCATTCTTTCTATTATTAAAAATCCACTCCAATATGGTACTTGGTTCTCTTAACATTGATACATGTACTCATACTTGTTACATTTGTATTTATTTTTGTAGTCTAATAAGTTCATATTCTCTTGCATCAGGACTACAAGTTGTCGATAGAGGTTGTTGTGGCACAGGATACATAGAGGTTTCCATTTTATGTAACCACTTGATCCCAACATGTCATGACGATTCAAAATACTTTTTCTGGGACAGTTTTCATCCTACAGACAAAGGATACAACATCCTCGTAAATCAATTACTACCAAAATATATTAACGATTTTTTTTGAGTTCGTATAGAGATTAAGAAATGTTTATCCTATAAAAGTTTCTCTATATATGTATTAAACGTTGGTCAACAAACATGCTTCTTTATGTGTGAAAGGTGACGTGGGTGTAACTTTTAAATGTTGTTTTAATATATTTTGCATAATGTGTGTAATACGTAAGTACATTTATATAAGTACATTTACATATTTATATATAAATACATTTATATATATATATATATATATATATATATATATATATATATATATATATATATATATATATATATACCAGTTAGGTTTATAGACCTACTAGTTTATATACCCTAAAAGTCAACTCAAAAGTCATCTTTAGGTGCTTTAAACAATCCAATTCAAACTATATGCTATCCGGGCAATTTCATCGGGCAATTTCTCAAGTCAACTCAAAAGTCATCTTTGAGTTGACTTTTAGGGTATGATCAATTGTGGGCAATTTCTCAAGTCAACTCAAAAGTCAACTCAAAAGTCATCTTTCCGGGCAATTTTTATTGAGTTGACTTTTGAGTTGACTTTTAGGTTTCACTCACTGATATGGAGGCTGATAAATGATTTTATATAGTTTGTATTTATTTTAAAATAAAAAGTTGAGTGTATTAGAAAAAAATAAAAATGAAGAGTTTTTATTTATTGTGGTATGGGAAGGTAAAAGTGTGATAAATCACAAAATGATGTTTATTTTTAAAACGGCAAACTACATAAACTATTTCTAAATACCATCTATATCAGCTAAAAGACACGAACTCATGATCTATCATTATTATAGTTTAAAGGTCCTTTTGGTAAAAATGTTATAACAAATGGGTTGAAGGAGTGAGAGAATTGACTCCCTTCACATGTAACTACACAAAATGGATTAAATTTGTAATCTATGAATCTATAATTATCTATTCCTCATGAACATTTATTATGGATTATTCCAGATAGTTTGGTCGGAATCAAAATTAAAGAGCCACAATGTGTTAGAAGTCACAACTTCAACGCGTTAACTTTATGATTTAGTTTTGAAATTCATACTTGTAATATGTATTTTTTTTTCTAATGATCAATTTATTGATCGTAATACCTAAACTATGTTCGATGATGCACGAAAGAGATTTTGTTCACTTAAACCACTGAACTATGTCAAAAAAGCTACATGAAATATAAAGATCGAAGTATAATTAATCAATATAAATCATCTTCTAAACTAATTCACGAATACGTAAACATAGGATTTAAAGATTCCTTTCGCAAAAAATTAACTGGGATACTCATTAATGTGTAGGTGATATAAAGATATATGTTCGTTTATGTGCGACATGAAAAACTTGATATCACGTCTAAAGCAGTTATCAGTTTCTAAAATTTACAAACATGATATTCAAAAAAACAAAAGCAGAAGTTGGAGTCTATATAGACTGACATGGCGAAAAAGTTGGGTTTGTCACAAAAACAAGGTTTCACCAAAACTACAACAAGTATATTCAATAGAGAAATGCATCAAAATAATATTGAGTCATAAAAAAAAAACAAGGCTTTACCAAACATATCGGCCGGTGTCCTATTATTAGAAAATCTTCCGGTTGATTTTCCGGCGACAAAATCCTTTCCGTAAGGAGAAAAATTGGCTTTAGTCAAAGTGTTTAAGTTATTGTTATTTCCTTGATCTATAATTGAGTCCCCAAACACTATAACTGCAGGTATAGTAGCATTTTCCGGCAATGTCACCCGTGCTCTACCATTATCACCGAAACAAAGAATAGTGAACAAGAAAGTAATGAGTGACGTTGAAAAGTATGACAGTTTGATCAAAGTAAGAGGCTTCATCATGTATCTCAAGTACATGTGAAGGAAATGACCTCTATAAACGAAAAAGAAATATGGAGAAGCAAAGCAGTGAGTGTGGATATATATATATATATATATATATATATATATATATATATATATATATATATATGGAAAAGTGAATATACCTTTAAAGTATATAAGTTTAAGTACCCAAACTCACAATACTACGTTATTTTGTATCATATATACATTGTAATTGTCTAATGTTCTTATAATTCAACTTTTAACTTGATTTCATTCAAAGATTTTTATAAATTTTACATTTATTTTCCTCTTTCATAATTTTCATTTTCAACTACAATATATATAGGTTAATTGATGTTCGTCAAAAAGATGTGATGTAAGAGGAAGATAATAATGAAAATTTGAAAATCTTGAAAGTAAATCAAGTTAAGGATTAAAGTTGAAGAACATTATAATAAATATATCAAACAAAATGACGTATTATGGTGATTTTGGGTACCTAAACTTATATAGCCTTAAGGATATATTCACCTTTTCCCTATATATATATATATATATATATATATATATATACTAGCCGTCTACCCGCGCAAAGCGGCGGGGCACGTGAGTTCTTTCGGTGATATGTTTCCATTACAAAATTGTTATGTTAAAAAAAAGTACATGTTGAAGACAATATAATCAAACTATGGTGTTATTTGTTACATCATGCATCAAATAACCAATAAAAAGCAACCAGTCAAGACGACACAAAATATTAATCGTGCAATACTTCTTTATACACCACATTTGCTGTATAAACCCCATCACCTTTTGAATTTTCGTTAGGCTTTACTAATACTTTTGTATTGCAACGTGAAACCCCTCTGGACAATGCAACATAAAGTTGTCCATGCGAGAATACTGGTTCTGGAAGATAGATACCTACATATGGAATTGTTTGTCCCTGAGCTTTATTGATTGTCATTGCAAAGCACAATCGAATAGGAAACTGTTTCCTCATTAGAGGATCGATGGTTGCTACTAATTGCTTGTAACTGGTATTGGTTTCATATCGATGGATGTGGATTCGCATATGAAATCAATTGTGTTCGCATCTATGAAATCAGTTCGCACATGACATCAATTGAGTTCGCATTTGGTTTTGTGGGTCAAAACAGTTCGCATAAGAAGTTCACGATTTGTTTGAGGTTAATTGATTTTGATTTCGCAAGCTTGGAGTCGGAGATCTGGATTGTGTTCGCATCTATAGAATGCGAGGAGAATTTAATGGTGATATTCAGTTCGCATTTGGTGACACAAGTACGTGGTTGATGATTTTTGGTTGGTTCGCATTTGAAATTAGTGGGTTTCGCATTTGGCTTCGTATCTGGGTTTCTCAAACAACTGAAATGCGAATATGAGACAATTGATTAATTTCTCAGTTAATGCGATGAAATGCGAATGAACTCAAAGACGGATGGATGCAAGATGCGAAGAATTTGAATGAAAATGCGAAGTTTTTAATGTATAAATGCGAATTGGGGAAGAAAGCTTAGAGTTTCGCATTTGGCACCTGATCTTTTCAAGAAATAATATAAGTGGTCCAACTTCGCAAAATGGGGTCATTTAATCAGAAAATCGATCATTCTTCAAATATGACATTTAATCAGAAAATCGATCTAAAAATGAGACATTTGGTGTTTATCGATTTTTCAGGGTCGACGGGTTGTATGAAAAGCGAAGGCTGAGTAATTGAAAATTAGAGGATCGATGGTTGTTGCTACTAATTGCTTGTAACTGGTATTGGTTTCATATCGATGGATGTGGATTCGCATATGAAATCAATTGTGTTCGCATCTATGAAATCAGTTCGCATATGACATCAATTGAGTTCGCATTTGGTTTTGTGGGTCAAAACAGTTCGCATAAGAAGTTCACGATTTGTTTGAGGTTAATTGATTTTGATTTCGCAAGCTTGGAGTCGGAGATCTGGATTGTGTTCGCATCTATGGAATGCGAGGAGAATTTAATGGTGATATTCAGTTCGCATTTGGTGACACAAGTACGTGGTTGATGATTTTTGGTTGGTTCGCATTTGAAATCAGTGGGTTTCGCATTTGGGTTCGTATCTGGGTTTCTCAAACAACTGAAATGCGAATATGAGACAACTGATTAATTTCTCAGTTAATGCGATGAAATGCGAATGAACTCAAAGACGGATGGATGCAAGATGCGAAGAATTTGAATGAAAATGCGAAGTTTTTAATGTATAAATGCGAATTGGGGAAGAAAGCTTAGAGTTTCGCATTTGGCACCTGATCTTTTCAAGAAATAATATAAGTGGTCCAACTTCGCAAAATGGGGTCATAAAAAGACAAAAGTGCAGAATTTTCATTTCGCATCCCTGTAGTCTTCGCAAAATGGAAAATTTTACCCAGTTTCGCATTTGGGGTAAATTTTTTTGAGAAATTGGAATATTTTCAAACTTTTTTTCTTAAAAAAAACACATTGTCTTCGTCTAAGAGAGGGAGAAAAACGATTAGGGTTTATAAGGGAAATACTTCATGGCAGTGGGATTTATAGCAGGGTTTATAAGGTGGAGAGAACAAACACACGTCTGCTATGAGATATTTTAATCAGCTGCAAATGCAACATTTAAAGGATATTTGTTGAAGCGTATTAGGATGAAAAGGTTTTAAATTTTGAATGACCATGAAATTAGGATTTTGCTGAGAAATATAAGGAATCAAAACAAATTTAAAATTTAATATTATTTTATTAATGGTTGTTTGTAATATTAGCTGTACGTCTTAAAAAAATAATATTATTATATTCAATCTATTTATAGAAATAGTTAGATTTCTTTTATAAGTAGTAAAGATAAAGATATATATATATATATATATATATATATATATATATATATATATATATATATATATATATATATATATATATATATATTAAAGTTGTGCATCAAGATGAATAGTGAACTGATCAAGTTTTGACAGAAATGGTCCCTTGCTTACAACCTATAACGCACTTTGAGATTACTTTTCTTTTACTGGTGTTTCATGGAATTACTAGCTTTCTGTGTACACGTGTTGTTCATTGGTGCTGTTGTTTCACTGTATTTCATGTTTATTTTACTGTGTTTTTTTAATCTGTGGTATATCTCTTCCAGCAGCTTCCATCATTTTCCATTATTGGGTTTCTTCCACACACAAATCGAACTCATAGGAGTTCGGAGTTGCCGATTATACTACCGAAGAGTGCAGTCGATCGATCACTGAGTTCGCTTATATCACTCCGACATAGCCAACGCCGCCGACTCCGGCTCTGCCACAGAACACTCCGATGAGTCTGCCTCCACCACTACAGAGGTCGGCGAGCCCTAATTTTGTTCAGGTCTACTTCGACCCTGACCACATCCACACTCATCTTATCAATCTTACCCCATCGGATTCCAGGGCCTCAGACCATTCTTCTTCACGCTTCCATTGCCTCTATGTGTCCTCCCTTTTCCAGCTCCACTGCCTCCTGATATTACAAGCTGAAGTCAATCCTTCCGATCACCATGATCATCAGCACCGCCACGTCATTGGTTCTACCCTCCACTATCAACACCTTTGATCTGGATTTCACACTTGCTTTTTTCTACAATGTCGGCGGTTGTTGATTGGATGGGTTGTTTTGGAAGCAGCTAAGTTGCGTTGGTCGCTGTCGGATATAGAGATGGAGGGCAGGGAATCCGTATGCCTATGCCTGTTGTAACCATGTTCAAATCCTGATGGTAATCTTATTACTCCTATTTCCATTGGATTTTAGGGTTCCATTTGTCTGATTGTTTAATGGGTCAAATTTTTTGTTGAATCTATGTAAAAAGCTTGCCATTTTATTGTGAGAAAGATGGAGTTTAGTCATATGGTATTGTTGGAATCCTAAGTCGATGAGGACTTGGAGACCAAGCAATCTAATTTATGGAAAGTTTAGTTTATGACAAGTTGGTCATAAGTTTCCTAGTCTAATACAAGTTGGTTTTTTAGGCTATATATACCTATCTATAATCGAGTTTATGATTATGAGAACAGATTGTAAAAATCGGTTTGAGTGAGTTTTCGATTAATCAAAGAGTTATTTTGGTTATTTTGTTTTGCATTCTTGTTTTGTAAACTTTAATATGGTCATAAACGGATGTAGAGAACAAGACGGTGAACCATGAATACAGGACAAGTTAAAGACGATCTGTCAGATTTGATTTTAGGTTATGCAATGATGATACTGAATATCTTGATCATTTTTTGTCAAAAATATGTCGTTTCAGCTACAACATGTAATTTCAGGTTTCTAGGCACTTCTTTGATCTCGTATGTGAAGGAGGTGATTGGATGAAAAGGTGACTGTTTTCGTCGGTGATTATAAGTCGTTTCATTTCCTTTCTAAAAGATTGAGCAACATTTTGTCGGTGACATATGACCATAACGCATCATCTGCTCCATCATTATTATTTGGAATGGTTTAAGTATGGTTTGAACTGTTGCATATTTACCTTCAATCGTGTAAACAATTATCTAATGCTTACTACTAATTCTACAGGGAAAAATTCATTGGAATGTTTATTTATAATAATAATGGCCTGTTTTAGTTTGGAACCACGAATCTAAATGCATATACAGGAATAGGCTGTGATAAGCAAAAACTCTTATTCTTCTTTTATCTCTTCCCATGAACAATTAGTATATCAATATTGCATCAAAGCAACCATTATTTGTTCTTATCTTTTGAGGAATGAGCATGCCTATCGGACATGTGGAAGAATGTTGGCATTCAACCGAATTTTACAACAAGGTAGTTATCACTTTATTAGTTCACTTTTATCCACCATTTTTTCATATTTTCATAAATTCTTAAACACTTTATGTTCCAGGTTTAAGAGATTATATGAAAGCTCACTATCCTTTAGCGCCCTTATGGAGTACCACAGGCTCAATCATTTCAACTTCTTCTTTGTTATGCTCAAAACAAGGCCAACGAATGGTTGTTGTTTTCAGGAAATTAGTTCAAAACTTGTTACCTATGGTTAGTTTAAGTTCCATACTCCATTTTTATTTTGATTAAATGCAAGATATATCAATGTACTTCCTTTGATTTCTTCATTATTTTTAACACTTGCTTTCATTTTCATAGTACAATGCCTTCATAAGAAAAAAAAAATGAGAGTGGAATGCTATAATGACATGAAAGTAGAATGCTATTAATAGTAATGTAATTTCATTGTTTTTTTTTTACTTTGAAAAAAACGGTTAATCTCAAAAAAGACTTCTAAATCTTCCAAATAAACACTCAACTTTTTTAGTTTTCCTCAAAAAACCCATCACATTTTACAATATATTTTTTTTTGGCTAAAAATGACTAAAAGGGATAGATTGGAAAAAATACAAGGTCTCTTTCAAGCAATTTTTTTTTTGAGGTTCAATCCCAAAAAACACAAAATATAAGCTCTCTTCTGAAATTAACCCTTGAAAATTGTTCCAAATTATAGTAATTTTCAATGTTATAACTGGTTAGAGTTTCAAAGTATGTTCTGAGACTAATGTGAATGGGAGAAAGTTTGCAACTTTTTATCCCATCAGTTCAAATGACCTTAATGCACTTCTAAAATTATACTATTTGTTTCCAACCTTTTGCATCATATGAATGCTTTTGTTGTATTGTTATGCAGGCAACAGTTCTTGACCCTGCAGATTATGCAGGCCTTGAAGTTGCATTAGACAACCACAAAGTAAGTAGTACAGAAATCTAAATTACATTTCCAGTCCTTGTATTTTTAATCTATTTACTATGAAAATGGTCATTTTGGGTGTATTATCTCCAACGGGTGAAATGAGTTAGCTTTAAAAGATTATATTACATTTTTGGTCCCTGTGTTTATTTTTATTTTTCGAATCTTTTCCAAAATAGAATCTTTTTTGTAGATTTGGTCCTTACTCAAGATTTTCGTAACTTTTTTTATCCCTCTGTTTACTTTTATTTTTCGAATCTTTTCCAAAATAGAATCTTTTTTTCAAATTTGGTCTTTACTCAAGATTTTCTTAACATTTTTGATCCTTATGTTTATTTTATTCTTTGAAACTTTTCCAAAATGGAATCTTTTTTGCAAATTTGGTCCTTACTCAAGGTTTTCATAACTTTATTTTAACCCTATGTTTATTTTTATTTTTCGAATCTTTTCCAAAATAGAATCTTTTTTTCAAATTTGGTCCTTACTCAAGCTTTTCATAACTTTTTTTTATCCCTGTGTTTATTTGAATCTCTAATTGCAAATTCAAGGACATGATAGTTTAAATGAATATCTAAACCGAAATACTCTATCTTCTCCAAATCTTAGTGCTATGTGGATTATGGTGGGATCAAAAGCAATTGGAATTCAAAATTCCATTCTATAATCTGTTTTGTTGCCAAATGATTTGAAGCTCAGGAGCAACCCCTAAGGACATATCCCCTGAAATGGTAAGTAAGAAAAGATATCCAATTTACCCTTTCATGTTTTTCTAATCATTTGTGTAAATGGTTAACAATTGAGATCTAAGATAAAGGGCAAGAAGAAACTAAAACCATGTTTTTATTCTATTTTTTCTTTTTCTCACCATTATAAGTGTGTGTTGATTAGGAAGTTGTAAACACTTATGCTATTGTGGCTTTTAAACTATTTGGCTGGTTTCTTATTTGTCGTTTACCTATAATTTTTAATATTACATTTTTAACCTCTGAACAATATAATCTAGGACAAAATAAAAATTAAACAGTTGAAATTTCATTATTTTTTCCCTGGTTACATATTTCAGAAAGGCAAAATACAGAAAAACATAAAACATTTTCCCCATTTTAGTGATTTTGCATCTCAACTATCAAATTCATCTTCACATAAATGAATTGAAATCCCCCCTCCCCCCTATGTATTCAGTTTTGTTCTTTGATGCTTCTTTTTTTATGCATATGCTTGGCTTTGATCCAAAAAAGATTTTTTTTTATCTTTATATTTAATAAAAATCAAGATTTTTTTAATATATAGTGATTTTCATAAAACAGTTTACTAAAGAACCAGGGCGTAAATTGGAAGAGTGCAAATTAAAAGTGGTTTATCTTCTTCCAAATCCGTCAACTTCCTCCATCCACATGTCACTAAAAAATAATGATTCACAGTTGCTCAACTGTTGAGATTGCAGGTCGAAGAAGGAAGCATAGTGTTTTTTTAGTGTCAACAACTTCGATATTAGAGCATATATCTTCTCTAAATATTACATATTACAGGCTGAGTTATAGTAAACATATAAAACATGTGTTTGTAAACAAATAAAACATGCATATTACAGGCTGACTTATAGTAAACTACTTATGTAATTTTAAAAAATGGCAATCGGGGAAAATGATCCCAAATGTTTTATTTTGTTTATATTTAGTTAAATAACATATTCTCGATGGATTAGGGTAAGATATTGTAAGCTTTTTAGTATGCATACTTGCATCCAAAAAAATGTGAATACGATAATAATAG